>NW_019154124.1:13735855-13755238 GCF_002288905.1 Enhydra lutris kenyoni | reverse complement strand
GATATAAGCATGGTGCCCATGAGAATGTGCCTCTCAGATCTCCAGCTGCTTAAGACACTTAAGAACTTGAGTATCCAAGGGCCTGTAATTTGCACTCCGTAATTCAGATTGTTGCCTGTGCCAATGGGCTTCCCTTACACTGCTCCCTGCCATGATTCAGTGTGGTAGGGACACTGAGGTCAGTGTGTTCCAAGGAGATGCAGGATTCCTTTGATGAGTAATTTTGGCTTAAGGATTCACAGACTGCCTTCCCTAACTTTTCTTAGAACTGAACGGCAGTCTGAGATATAAGCATGGTGCCCATGAGAATGTGCCTCTCAGATCTCCAGCTGCTTAAGACACTTAAGAACTTGAGTATCCAAGGGCCTGTAATTTGCACTCCGTAATTCAGATTGTTGCCTGTGCCAATGGGCTTCCCTTACACTGCTCCCTGCCATGATTCAGTGTGGTAGGGACACTGAGGTCAGTGTGTTCCAAGGAGATGCAGGATTCCTTTGATGAGTAATTTTGGCTTAAGGATTCACAGACTGCCTTCCCTAACTTTTCTTAGAACTGAACGGCAGTCTGAGATGCCATCACACTAACTCACTCCCTCCCTCACTTGAACCTTCCTTCTTTTCCACTCTCTTTTTCCAGCAGCCGGACTTGTGTCATAGCCTAGTGACTCTGCACTTGTCCTCTAGTGCCTTCTCCTATGAGAGTTCTTTCTCATTTAATACATGGAGAATTCTGTGAACATGTAGATCTATTAATTTGTTATTATAATTGAGTGCATGCTTATTATAAAACATCCAGGAAAGTCAAACAATTTCATAAGCAAATCCAAATAATTTGGTGAGTAGACAGGCCAAAAATTATATACTAAAAGAAGTGCTTTTTATACCTCCATACCTAAAGATATGGTGAGAATACAGGGCTTACCTCCATATCACGTAAATTAACAATAATTAAGTTAATGCTTTAAAAGATTTTGTAGTGTGGTTAGAATTAACATGCAATCCATAAGGGTTAAATAGTAACTTTACTTTATTAGTGAGACTTTATATGTACTCATATTTCTAAAATAAGATTATAATGGTATCTTCATATGTTTTTACTTTCCATGCTAAAAATCTAGACTATCATTAGCTATAGATCCCTCATTAGTATAGATCCCTTTGAGGAGAGAGACTATGATTACTTTATATTGTATTTCAAGTACTAATGAAAGCCAAATTCAGAGAAAGTGTGCAATGACTGTTCTCACACCTTCTTACTCAAATTGTTATCAAGGCCAGAATTACTGGCATCATCTGGGAATTTTTAGAACTTCAGGATTTAGGGTCCGCTACAGACTCTATTGATTCCAAGTCCACACTTCTCAAGATCTCAAGGTGGTTCACATGCACATTAAAATGTGAGATGCCATGATCCAAAAGATTTGTCTATTGAGTGTTCATTCATTCTCCATCCTCCTTCTTAAAACAACCTTAGTTGTAATCAAATAGTCTTTTCTGCCTCACAGCCATTTGATTCCACGAAGGCTAGTAGCATCTTTAGCATCAGGGGAGAAGCTACATTTATCTAACTTAGTGGTGGCCTGACCCTCTTTGCAAATGATTTGTTTACCCATAGGCCAATGAACTGGGAGGAAACATTCTCTGGAGAGAGCACTTCTTGGCAAAGTGTTATTTAGTTCAAAAGGAGAAAACACCCTTTTCTTTCATCTTGATTTTGTTGTGTCTCTATGGGACTCCTAGTACTGTCTTAGCTTCTTTTCTACTTACCTGATAATGTAGTCAACTGAAAGAAGATGGAACCATGACACAAAGAGAACCCTAACCTATTTTCAGAAACAGTTTTCATCAGAACCTTATTGACCTTTTTTCAATCCAATTGCTTTTTGAGTGTTTGATAAGGGCGGTCCAACTTTCTTCTGGAAACTCTTGTCTTCCACGGCCTATGGAACTCCAGCCTTTCCTTCTGTGCTCTGACTCATCTGAATACTTCTTAAAATCAGCCTTTTCACTGCCTTCTTTGCTTTTAGGATGTTACCTGAGGAGAGCTTGTATTCAAGACATTTTATCAAATTCAGACAATCAAAATTATTTCTGCAGAGTTCCCCCTCAAATTCCATTTCCCATCACCATCACTCCTTGTAAGGGAGATGGAGTTATTCTTTCCCATTTGGTCTATCATCAAAGTTGGGATATATGTTTTGTGATATTGTGATTTATAAGAAATATATATTTGGCCATTCAAATGACCAAAATATATCTCTCATATATACTTGATCTTCACCCATGGTTCCCAAACTTTTGGAATTTTCCGAGTGTTAAGAGCAATGGGAGCATCTTTTGTTATAATATTTGGTCTCTTATCTTTAGTTCCTAAAATAGTTCTGGAGCCATAGAGGTAAAATGGATGTCTTGTTATTCCTAAAAAGCCCCTTGCCAGGACAGCTAGGTTTATGTTAATGAGGGAACTTCTGGAAAGTCCCTAAGGATGGGGGCTAGTTGCCAGGGAAGCTAACCATGAATAAAAGGTTGGAACTTTTAGTCTGACCCCCTGATTTCCAGGGAGAGGAGAGAGGATAGAGGCTGAATCAATCACCAATGGCCAGTGAGTTAATCAATTATGCCTATTTAATAAAGCTGTAAAAGCTCAGAATTACAGGGTTCAGAGAGCTTCTGGGTTGGTTGATAGGTGCAGGGATGGTGATGTACCTGGAGAGGGCAGGGAAACTCCATGCCCTTTCCCCATACCTTGTCCTAAGCATCTCTTCTTTCTGGCTACTTCTTAGTTATATCATTTCATGATAAACCAATGTGAGGTCATTACTAGAAATTAAAATGTTTCCCTGAGTTCTGTGAGTCTCTAGCAAATTAATGGAACCTAAGGAAGAGACTGTGGGGGCCTAGGTTTATAGCCAGATGGTGAGAAGTACAGGTGAGATCCTGGACTTGAGACAGGCACTTGAAGTTGGGGGCTTGGGGTAGTCTTGTGGGATTGAAACTTCAACCTGTGGAATCTGATGCCAAGTACACAGATGTCAGAATTGAGTTGAATTCTTAGATACTCAGTTGTTGTCAAAGCATTGTTTGATGGTGTGGGGGGAAAAAAACCCTCTTTAACATATTGGGATGTGATCAGGATGCATTTATGTTTTTATTTTTTTTTAAGATTTATTTATTTATTTATTTGACAGACAGAAATCACAAGTAGGCAGAGAGGCAGGCAGAGAAAGAGGGGGGAAGCAGGCTCTCCGCCAAGCAGAGAGCCCGATATGGGGCTCAATTCCAGGACCCTCAGATCATGATCTGAGCCAAAGGCAGAGGCCTTAACCCACTGAGCCACCCAGGTGCCCCAGGATGCATTTATGTTTTTATAATAGCATGTATCAGTTCTATATTGAGTTGTGTAATCTTCAATCTTTTAATACTTTGTGGTTTTTAATCTAGTATGTTTTCAGCATTATAGAAATACTCAATCAAATATTACTTCAACTGAATTTAAACCAAAAGATTCTCTTAAGGAAAACATCTATTTCTATGTGCCTTGTTGTTCTCTATGTATAGATTCTACCTCTTCCGGTCTGAAATCTGATAGGTCAGTGTCCAGCAGTTAGACATAGTGCTTATAGAATAAATATATAAACAAATGATTCCAACACTCCAAATGTATAAAGTGCTAATTTTATTACCCCGTCATTTTTTTCCTCTTTACATGTTTAATTATTGGATTAGTTGGAGGTGGAGTAGGAAACAAGAATCCAGGGATGCAAGCCTATAAGCATTAAAGGCTTATTTAAACATTTGTCTCCTATCTCTTGATTGAAGGATTTAAAACTACAGGGAAGAGCAGAAATAGTCATTATCATGTGAACTAGGACTAGAGTCAAGACACTACAAAATTCAGTCTTTATTTAATAGGGTTGACCCTTTACATGGAAAAATTCCTGCTTTTGATTAAGAACTAATTCAGGGGTTATTCAGAGTCAATTATGTAAGACCCTGAGATTTCTCATGTGTATGCTCTCCTGGGATGCAGGTGCTTAAAGCAAAACCTTGAAAGAAATAATAGAAATACAATTCCCAGATGGTATTTTAGAATCATAAAAGATAGAGTTCTATTAAGAAGGAATTAGAGAAAATGTGTAAATTTCTTTATATCTATACAGACTTTAAAAATCCCTCCTTTATCCATATAACAGAGAAAGAAAAAGCTAACTCTCTAGTAAGGCAAAGGAGGTATATTTACAGAGCAACTGCATCTATAATATAGTCTATAATGCAATGACACCTAGGAGATTTATCAAGATCTTACAAAAATTAGAAAGCCTATTTTCTTGGAAGTTTACAATTATTTGTGGTATAGTATGATACAGTTTATAGATTTGATCTTGAAGATGTTGTAAACAAGCTCCTAATTTGTCAAAGAGAGACAATGATTGCAAAAGGACAATGTACAATGCTTATTTAATCATGGTATAGGATATGGTGACCTGGTCTTCTGCATTATTAGGACATATTCTTGGTAAGTTCAATAGTATCAAGTTCATCAAACTTGAGAAGGCTGCTTCGTGTTGATTAAAATCAGAAGCGACACATATAAACTACAATGCAAATTTATTTTCTTATGATAGAAATATAACTGTCATAGCACATTTCCTTTAGGCAAGCTACATGAGGAGACCATTATCAGAAGATTGCTGGTTGACAAAAGAATATGAACTGGTATCTGAGAGGTGGGACTACAACAGAGGGGTACTTACATGATTTGAATATTTTATGCCCACAGGCTAAAATAGACAGATGTATCCATTTTCTCAATAGATTCTCTTGCTCATTCCACAGAGGGGCCAAACTTTGACTCAGGGCAATCTCTTCCTTGCATAATGATGGATGGCTGCTGCCAAAACTTTTCTCTTTTTTCCCCATATACATTTCTCACAAAAACTGGGCACATTTTTTCTTTAACAATGTTAATATTTTAACCCATTTGCCATCATATTCTTTTTGCTTGCAAGTGATTCTATCTTCATATAATGATATCTTTGGCCTGATGTATAACATACAGTGTGTGGAATTTAGAATTTCGCTCTAAGTAAAATTCTGTTTCTCTTATTTCCTACTTCTTGGTGGGATCATTTCTTGCCCTTTTACTCACTGACTAAAATAGCCAGTGAAAGATAAAAGTAAATTTATAGAACCACACACAATATTGTCTTCTAATTAAAATAATTTTGCATATTTATATTATTGTGAACTGTATTTTTACTACCATCACTTTGTAGAATAATGATGATTAATGAAATAACATTTCAAAAATATACTCAGTATCTGTTTCAAATAATGACATTTACATGGAGACATGGAAAATCTGTATATTATTTGAGGCTTGCATAACATTTAAACTGCTACTACATATGTAACAAGGGTACTCAGTGACATTTATAAGGTGACTGTGTGGCAGTTACAGGGTTGATTAAAAATAACTTTTCAGTCTTTAATGAAAGATTAAACAATTATTTTAAATAAAAGATTTTATGTGAACTAAAATTGTATTGAATTACCTTGTGTTTGAATGAGTTGATAAGTAGTTCAATAATTTTGAAGCATATTTCTGAAGAAAAATGGAGCAGGGTAAAGGTAAAGAGTGAAAGGTGGTTGGTTGGGGAGAGAGATAAGGTATTTTTAAAATTTTATTTATTTTTTATTTTTTAAATTTTTATTTATTTATTTATTTATTTATTTTATTTATTTGACAGAGAGACACAGAGACCGAGGGAACACCAGCAGGGGGAGAGGGAGAGGGAGAGGGAGAGGGAGAAGCAGGCTTCCCACTGAGCAGGGAGCCTGCTGTGGGGCTGGATCCCAGGACCCTGGGATCATGACCTGAGCTGAAGGCAGATGCTTAACGGTCTGAGCCACCCAGGCACCACTATTTTATTATTTAAAGATTTGTTTATTTTAGGGAGAAGGTGAGCATGAGCATGAGCAGGTTGGGGCAGAGGGAGAAAGAGAGAAGCAGGCTCTCCACTGAGTATGGAACTCAATGCCGGAACTTGACAGGTCTTTATCTCATGACCCTGAGATCATGACCTGAGATCAGATGCTTAACCAACTGAGCCACTCATGTGCCCCATGAGGTGTTATTTTAAATAGAATTATGAGGGAAGCCCCA
Organism: Enhydra lutris kenyoni; assembly: GCF_002288905.1. Taxonomy (NCBI): domain Eukaryota; kingdom Metazoa; phylum Chordata; class Mammalia; order Carnivora; family Mustelidae; genus Enhydra; species Enhydra lutris. The sequence continues at coordinate 13,749,073 of NW_019154124.1, read as the reverse complement.
CTAGGACATAAAGGAAGTAAAAGAGGTATCCTTATCCTCCTGGATAATTGATAGCAGTGTGTTTCAGATAGAGGTAATTACAAGAGTGAGACTAAAACAACCTACGCTTGAACTTTTTAACAAAGAGAATTACCTTGAAGTGTGGCCACAAGTACATTATTCTATCTACTGAAGATCTGAGACTGCAGTGCAATCCAAAAATAAATGATCCAGAAAATTTGGGGGAAAAGAAAGTTTTACTGCTAAAATTTGAGGGAATGTAGAATCCAGTCTCATTGTCCTATCACTTAAAGAGCATGCGTGTAAACATATCTAGTATTAGTCAAACCAATTCTAGGTGACATACTTGCAGAGGATGCCAAGTTGGATGTGGGAAGGTGGTGGTTGTTATATAAGGACACTCTTATAACCTTTTACAGCATTATAAAGCATTACATGGATTATAAATCAGCCTAGGGTTTGGTGTAAATTATTATAATTATTAAGAAATTGTTGTTTTGCTTGAATAATAGAGATGAGTGAGAAAATATAACTATCAATAGGGTGAACAAATGATGGCTGACCAGCTGTCAATCCTCAATCAAAGATGGTTTCTAAGTCTCAGAAATCTGTCAAGAAAGATTTTTCCTGTTATTTCCCACCTTTATGAAACTTTCTCCTGTGGTACAGCCTCTGTGTACTCAGTAAGTGCCTACTGCACATTAGAAAATGCCAAAGCAAGCCCCCTGTGACCTCCTGTCCTGTAAAGGTACAGAGACATAGCCACTCAGGCCTCTGTAGAGTCAAGTATGGTGGGTAGAGAGAAGTACAGAAGGTACAGGTAGTTGTCGAATTTCCATACATATCCCAGTGGAATCTCACTTTTTAATACAATATAATAATAATAATCTCTTTAATAATCTCACTTTTTTAATACAAAGACTAAAACACCTAATTGTTCTTTCCAGCATTTGGTCTAATTTCACATGCTCCCCCCACCACTTGCTGTTTTCTTTTCTGTCCCAGAAATTTCTCATGTTTTAAGACTCAAGAGTGGAATGAACTTTTCCAACAAGGCTTCACTTCTATCCTTATCTAGTTTTGGTAGGTACTGAATCTTTACTCAACAAAACCATGTATCTCTTTTGGCACAATTTAACACTACGTATTTAAACTTATCTGTTCCCATGTGCTTGTCTGCTTCTATAGTGTAATACAGTTTGTTTGTTTTAATGCTGTTTTGACTCAATTTGGGCCCTGAGTAGAGGCAAGTTTCCCTTCTTGAGCAGCTAAATGAGCACTGAACCCCTCCCTAAGAGGGAACCCTTCCTAAAGAGCTCTCACTCTTTGGGCCACTATGCACAGGCCCTAATTGCCTCAGGGCTTGGTACCTGAAAATTAGAGACACTCCCCTTCCTCCCATCTTGAACTTGCAAAATTATTCAAATTGGTTAATCCACAGAGAGCCCACCAAACAGAGTTAACCCCACCCTTCTTGCCATACGTATACTAGTACCTAGAGCTCCAGCTTGTTGTTATCCTGTCCCCAGGTGCAACCTCCTTTGTGACTCTATGCTGCAGCTTCCTTTCAGAGCTACAAGTAACAAACACTTTCGTCTGAGTGTCACTGCATTGTGTCCTGCCATCAAAAAAGTCTTTAAGGTTTATTAAACACATAGCCAGTAGATCACTCTCTGGTCCCTATCAAGAATACAGGATGAATCCCTAGCTTCTAAGCATAGTAGGTTACATCTGTCAACCAGGTGGAACCTCTCTGGGGAGCTTCCTATTCATTCTCCCATTTCATTATTCATTCTTACAAACAGAACCAACCTGTGATCACCTGAGGTTGAATTACATGAAAATGCCAATATTCAATATTACTTGACTTACCAAAATGGCACTTTCATCAACCTGATTCTGTATATACCTTCTCATATAACACATAGCTTATGAAGCATCTAGAGGTAGTAGACTTCATTCCTCATTTCCCCAGACATCTATGTTTGTCCCTACCCTTCTTCAGTCAAAGGAGTTGGTGAAGTGATTGATTATACTGGTGACTCTTCTCTAACCAGCAATCTTACTGTAGCTCAAAAATAATAGCTGTGCACGGCTGACTTCCCCATAAGCAAGCAAAACAGTGTACACTGGTTGCACCTGGTATCAAGGTCTCTGTCTACATCTGTCTTCTTCTCTAAGGCACCTACTGGGAAGGATAATTAGGATAGAATCTTCTCTCTTCACACATGCCTGTTACTGGCTTTTGCCTAGGGACTCGAGTTTGGTTCCTGGTAAAACCACCACAATGGAAATTAACCAAGGCTTAGTGAATTAAAAAACAACAACAACAACAAAAAACCCCAAAAAACAAAAACAAAAACAAAACTAAAAACAAAACCCCGCAAGATTTAGGAAGGAAGTTATATTGCAGAGGTCATGTCTTCTGTAATGGATAATGGGAGTGAAACTGTAAAGCATAACTGTGCATGCACAGATGCAAATACATTCATTTCATTATTCATGACCTAAGGGGAAAATCTGTTGATGACACAGCACACAAAGAGGGCATGAAATGTTACATCACAAAAAGGCTAAATTAGGGAAGAAGATGATATCAATTGTGGGAACATGGGTGGGAACCTCACAATGGAAAATGAAGTAAAAAGTTTCTAGTTCAGAGACATCTAATAAAAAGGAGGAAAGTTCTCTTCAAAGACTTACTTTGATTTTAAGTTAAGTGATTGTTCTTGTAATATCTTCTTTTTCCAGAAGTTTCCTAACATACAGATGATTTGCCTCTGTATCCCACCTCTCCCTGTATTTTATAGAGCTCAAGTGCTAAAAATGTCACAGGAGTTTAAACTAACTGAATGTGGTCATTAGGACTTGAACTCCCTGAACTGTTATACTATGGCCAAATTTTCACTCTAACAATCATAATGCATTCTTAAAAATAAATACATAAATTTGCTGAGTTGGATGTGGTTCTAACAAATAAACAGTGCAGTCTTAACACAAACTTCCCTGTCTTAAAACAACCCAGTGACTCTTCACGGTCTTTAAGAGAACAGAAATCATGAGCTTGGTATGGTTTTCTTCCCTTCCAGCGACATGCTATGCTTTCCCTCTTGAACTTCACCTTTCAGCCTCAGGTACAATTTGTGTTTCCTTAAATCCAAAACATCTCTTGCATATGTGCTTATCACTGCCTTTTCTTTCCCTTCATTTCCACTTCTATATTCCATGTAAGCCCATTTCCTTAGACATCCACTGGGCACAAACACATTTGAAAGGCTAATTACTGCTACTTCAAGTCTCAAGGCATTTATTTCTTCCAGGAAGCCCCACCTAAATTGTATTTCCATGACCTTCTGTGATTTGTGCTTTCTCCGCATAGATTATAATCTATTTTAATGCTATATTTCCTTACCTGTTAATTTGCTAACCAAAGAGTATACTCCTTGAGAACACATTCTGCTTCAAGTCTTTTCTAAATATTTGTTTTAAAGCAGTACTAAATAATGTACCCACTTTTTATTTTTTATTTAAATACCTTCCCCATCTTTTAAAAAGTTGGGGGTTCTATGTCTCAATGCAAGAGAAATTACTAGGTCCCCCTACTTGGAAATCACATTTTGAGTAATGCATTCCCAAGGAGCATAACAATTTGTTTTTTCCCCGAAGTCAATAACTCTGTATCCTCTTTGGGCACCATTTAGTTTACTTTCAACCCTTCAAGTGCAACAGAAGGTTATTTTGCAGAAAGGCAAGTATCAGTTTTATATATATATATATCTATATATGTATATTAACCAGCTTTTTACCTATTAATTGGAAGCAATGAACTGGTTTACTTCTTATCAAGGAAAGAAAACCATAACTTTTAAAATAATAATTAAAACAAAAAATTGGTATGTTTAGCTATGGATACTCATATAGCACAGTATTTGTAATCATGACAATATTATACTTTCATGTTAGTCTAAAGCAACATTTGTCTTTTGTAACTATTTTGAAAACTTATATGATAAAAGACCTAAATAAGTTTTTGATTACATAATTGTATTTGGCAAAGATTTATGTTTTTACCTCTCTGGATGCTGAGATATAAAACCTCCAAATAATATAATTATCATTTATATTTAAGTTATGATCTTCAAAATAACACACATACATATAGACAAAATACACCATAAGTTTTGGGACAGAGGTGAAGTAACGTTTTTCCCACTTTGTAAAAATTTTCCATTTAATATAATGTATTTGAAACAATTTTAAACTGAAACTAATCATAACAAGGATATAATATTTCTTAATTGAAAGAAGAAATCACATTCTACCCTATTGATAATTAAGATTCACCATTAAAATTATACGTAAATGGGAACTGTTCTTGCTAAGTTGATAGAAAATTTAGAAAAATGTAATCAATAACCCATTATTTGAATTAAATGATTTAAATTTAGAAGTAAAATTGAGAGATAAATTAGTTTAGGCTATCTATAAAAGAGTGAGATTTCCTTTGTATTTTTCTCTTAAATGCTGTCAAAATGTTAAATCCTTCTTCCAACATATCTATAGCGTTGATTCTAATTTAGGTAAGTTCCATTCACTCAATGTTAAAAGTCTATTCAATGATTCAAAATTGTTCTTAATTTTAAAAATTTAATTTTTTTATCTTGGGAAATTTCAAAAGCAGGTTGAAATAGAAAATACAGCATAATGAACCCTCATTTACCTCATTACACATCTTATCACAAATATCAACTCATGACCAATGCTATTTCAAATATATCTGTACCTACTCTTCCTAGTTCATTACTTGGACAAATTCCAGATATAATATCATTTCATCTGAAATTAAAGAAGTATCTGAAAAGTCTTACTATTGTGATTAAAATCACAACACTGTTACCATACCCAAAATAAGAATATCAATATTCCTTAAATATCACTATCACTATCAATGTTCCTTAAATATCACTAACTATCCATCAATTTTTCCTGAATTTATTATTTTTTATAGTCTGCATGAGTCAGAATACAATTAATATCTCCTGTTAAAAACAAGACCAACAGGGCCTCGATGGAGTCACATGTTAAGTCCCATATTACCAAACCAAAATTTAATTACAATTGCGGCTCTCCCAGAAATGGAATCCTAAACAAATCCGAAATTGATGAGCACTAATAAGGTAATCTGATAAGACTCTCGCCATCCTCTAAACAAAGGTAGCCTTGCAATAATCAACCTGCATTTTTTACATTTTTTCATCTGTGCCTAAGAGACTCTTAACTGTAGGGAAAAAACTGAGGGCTGCCAGAGGGGGAGGTGGGTGAGGAGATGGGGTAACTGGGTGATGGGCATTAAGGAGGGCACTTGATAGAAGGGGCACTGGGTATTATATGCAAGTGATGAATCACTAAATTCCTTCCCTTAAACAAATTATATGTTAACTAACTTGAATTTAAATTAAAAAGAAAATCTTTCATTTTGTACCATTCCTTGAAGCTCTTTTCTGTCTGGAGCTTGGCTGCTACCTGATTCAAATCAATTCTTGCACAAATAAACTCTTAAGGCTTTTCCTGTGCCTCAGTTTATCTTTTCGCAGGCTGGTGTCACAAAATGGGACAGAAGAGCTACGAGCAACCAGGCATGGGTACCTGTGGTTCTTGGCTTCACTGCTTTCTCGCTGCCTCTGGATAAGTCCGTGTCAGATCCGAGCTCCACAGCTTTTGTGAGGAACGGTCAGACTTTCGGCTTTTTCCATACTGGGTCTGGATTCTGGAGACCTGCTGCAGTAGGACTCGGTCCAACTGAGAGTCCAGACTGGTTCAGGGAACAGACTGGTAATGACTTGGAGCCGGTCTGAGTCCAGGAAGGGGCTAAGTCCGACTCAGAACCCCGACAGGATCCGCCCGACCGGGTCCCACTCTCAGAGCCCAGACGGGATCGGGGGACGCGCTGGTTCCGAAGCCCGGACTGCATCTGAGGACGGACCGGTTCCTGCTCCGAACCCGGACTGGGTCTGGGCACGGACTGCGTCTGACCGAAAGCCCTGACTGGGTCTGGGGACAGGCTGGTTCCTGTTTAGAACCTGGAATGGATCTGCGGGCGGACTGGGTTTGACTTAGAACCCAGACTGGGAAAGGGGATGGACTGGGTCCAGTTTAGAGCTTGGCCTGAGTTAGGGAACGGACTGGGTCTGATTCTACTGGGCTGGGTCCACTGTGAGGTCTCAGGTGAGTAAAATTTTGTTTTAAATTTGAACAAATAGGTCAAATTTAGGGAAGACAATCTTGAGTTATATTGGCCACAGTGGCGAACTTTTAACCTAGTTCATCATATCCATTTACAAGATGCCATAGAGAAGAAGGGGTGTCAGCCAAGCATTCACTATAGAGGGAAAATTATTTCCTTCTTCCACAGTTTCTGGTGACCAGGATGAGAGCAGCTGGGACATCGGGGCCCTCCAGAGCCTGCAGAGGGCGTGTCCTGGAAAAACAGGCAGAAACCAGCAAAGGGTGAGACTTCTATTAAAGTGATTTCTCTGTCTATGGTATTTGATTGAGAGAGGCCATTAAAATTTTATCTCTTTCCAATTTTTTTAAGAATTGCCTTTTCTAAAATTTTATTTTATAATTATGCAAAATATTTCCATGGTTCTAAACTCCTGTTACAAAACAGGATACATTCAGAGAAATCTATGTGTATTCCCAATATGATATACCAGGTTCCCCCCTTCCTCCATAGGTAAATATTTTAAAATGTGTATTTTTCCTTCTACTTTTATTTTTTTATTTATTTAAAAAAATTTTTTTTAAAGATTTTATTTATTTATTTGACAGAGAGAGAGATCACAGGTAGGCAGAGAAGCAGGCAGAGAGAGAGGGAGAAGTAGGCTCCCTGCTGAGCAGAGAGCCTGATGTGGGGCTCAATCCCAGGACCCCGAGATCATGACCTGAGCTGAAGGCAGAGGCTCAACCCACTGAGCCACCCAGGCGCCCCATCCTTCTACTTTTAAATATAAGCAAATACACTCATATATATATTCATACTATGTGTGTATATGCATATTTATATATTCAAATCAGCCCTCCACCCTTTTTCTTTAAGCAGTGGAAAAGTGTATATATTTCCTCTATATTGCTATTTTCACTTAACAGTATATTCTGGAGATCACTCCATGGCAGTCTATAGGGATTTTATTCATTCTGTTTATAGCTTAATATCCTCTACAGTGTCAATGTTCCATGTTTATATTATCAGCTATCTTTGGGTTTCTTTTTTCTCTCTTGTTGTTAAGTCAACTTTTACAAATAATGCTGCAATGAATAGACTTGTGATGGATCTGTCCATAATTTTTCCAGTGCAAAAGTGTGAAAATAGGTAGTGGGTTTGCTGGATCAAAGCTCAGATACTGCGTTTTTTCTGTTTGTAGCCAAATTCTCTCCATAATGGTTTCATTTTAGCATACTTTTACTGGTTGTTATAAAATACAGTAAATATGAAAGTACAATATAATATCTTAGACTATTGTGTTCATCATGTGATTCTTCCTTTAAGGATCAAATGTCCTCATGTTTGAAATCATAGATGCAGAATGAATAAAACAATGAAAATTGAATTACTATATAAAAGTTGGTCTAAATAATAAAGTGCTCAAACCACTAAATTATACATATACATGTGGCAGAGAGTGCATATCTGGAAATGATGCACCTGGATAAGTTATTAGACCATAAATATTTTCTTATATTTATAGTCCCAGAGAATTCCAGATACTATTGTCTTGAATGCATAAAAAGGCTTTAATGCTTCCCAAATACTCCCTTTCCATTTTGCATTCGGTTCTGTATCGTCCTTTCTGTATTTGGGTGTTCTCTAGAGGTTTTTTATTTGTTTTTTGTTTTGTTTTCTGAGATAACTCTCAAAAAGCCTTTAACCTGAAAATAATGGAAGTACAAGGGAAGTTTCTGCAAAGTGGAACATTTTGAACAACTTCTGAAATATTTTAAAGTCCTCTAGGTTGTTACCTCAGTATTATGAAAAGTAGTTCTTTGTTTTTGTTTGTTTACTGGCTAAGAGTTCCCTTAAATTACAAATGGGTAACTCTTTCCTAGAGGACTTTAAGACCTAGGAATGATTTTAAGAATGTTTCATATTCATCTCTGAAACTTGTTAGGATCCAAAGAGCAGAGAATCAGAACATTTGTCATAGATAGGAAGAGGGAGGACCAGGGAGACCTAAACAAAACAACAGAAACACAACAGAGGAACTTCTTTTTCAGTTTTGAGCTACTTCTTGTTACTCTTCTTTTTCCATCCATCTTTGTTTTAGTCCATACTTACTATTTTTCCATGATCTTGCATCCACACCTCAGCTCACTTTTATGTGGCTTGTGCTGTTCTCTGAAATGCTCTCAAACTCTGAAACTTCCCAAGTTCACCACAAATAACCTATGGACACTCTTCAATTCTTAGCTTACTAGATACCACAGCTGCTTTGTGCACTGTTGACTTCTTCCCCTTTTTGTAACTACTACTTTAGTATCAGGGGAACAATCCTGTCCTGGTCTTTTTTTCAGTTTCTAGACATTCAGTCATGGAGCCACCGATGGCCCTTTGCTCCACAAACTCTTCTGTTATGTAGGTAATGTTTTTGTTATTCCTCCAGTCCTCAATCTCATGATTCCACATAAACATGACTACAGAGTTTCTGAATCATGTATCTTATTGTCTTTGGTTATCCCATAAGCCACAAAAACTCAAAATATCCATCATGCTTTACAGTCTTCCCCATTAATATTTCTTATCTCAATTTATGTCGTCTTCAATAGCATAATCTCAAAACTTGAGCTCTTATTTAAAAATTTCTTCTATACATGCACCTCTAATCAATCATAGAGTCATGATATTTCTCTTGCAAGCCTCATTGCCTACATGTGTTTATCTAGGGACCAATTTAAGCCCTCTTCGTTTCATGCCTCTCAGCCCCTTTCAGTAATTCCCTAACTTGTCACCTTGCCTGAAGTCTTGCTTTATTAAATGAAATCCATCATCTATATTGGGGCAGGATTCATTTAAAATGCAAACTATATGCTGTCACTGGCCTGCTTAAAACATCCACTGTAATCTCCTCACTTACAAGATATAACCCAATCCAACAAGAAATGCCTGTCTTTCTGGGTGCTTGGGTAGCTCAGCCGGTTAAGCACCTGCCTTTGGCTCCGGTCATGCTCTCAGGGTCCTGGGATCCAGCCCCCGCATTGGGCTCAGTGGGGAGCCTGCTTCTCCCTCTGCCCTTTACCTCACCCATTCTCTCTCTCTGTCTCAAATAAATAAATAAAATCTTTAAAAAAGAAAGAAATTAAGAAAGAAATGCTTATCTTCCTAAGTTCATCACTGAGTTTCTTTGCTCACATGTCATGCATTTATTTTATGAGAAGGTGTTTCATAGCTCTGTGCCTTTGCAAATGTTTCCTCTAGTCAAAACACTCATCTACTGGGCCTGTTATCCTGCTAGGTCTTACATATGCTTCAGTATTCAATTCATGAATTCCCCTTGAACAATCTCATCATTTTCTGTACATCTTTATTATAGTAACGACCACAAAAACAATTGAACTTCCATGATTCCCTCTTTTCACAGCTATACTGAAATTGATTCAGTAATGGGGGTGACGTTCTTATGCTCTCAAAAAACTTATGACATTAATAATATTCTGTAAATGTCAGTTGCATTGGACTGAGAAAGATGTGTTAAAAATTATACATTGACTATGAAATTAGATCAGACAAATTGGTAGAAAGAAACCCATACAAAGAAGAATTAAGTTGATGGAATTGAAAGAATGAGAAAGAGCTAATAATATTTGGATGAATTGATTTATATCTTTACATTATACTTTTCCTCCTATAGCATTACTTAGTACCTGACTGACTGTTATTATATTTATGTTAGGTGATTTCAAACCTTGGGTTGACATAGTACTTCTGTAAAATGCTGATTTTTTTTTTAAAGAAATCTACTTTTTAAAGAAATCTAATTTTTTAAAAAATCTACTTTTACCCTATCTATGTTACACTACCTACTAATACCTGCTGACTGTGTAAAGGACACCTAAGTAATGTTTATGGGCTTTATATTCCCTAATTTATGTTCATAAACATAGTATTTGAAGTTAAAATGTTTCTACTTAATATTGTTCAGTCCAAATTCAAATTTTATTTACAATATGGAAATTTAGCCTTTAAGGTCTAAATATTTAAGTGACTCTAACACTTAACATTTAATTTTGATTTATTGCCATAGAAATACGATTTCCTACTTCAAAGAGATAGATTTTGTAGTACTTCTGGGACACAAGAAATTTCTAATAACTCTAAGTAAATAAACACTAAACAGATTGTTTTTTTTTTACTTTAATTTATTATTTTTCATTTATTTTCCTTTTATAAATGATGTAGAACTCAGTCTCTTAAAAGGTCTATAAAAATATATGACTATTCTTTTTGTATATGGTGAAGGCCTCATATTTGGGAAGTTTCTTCTCTCTTTGAAAGCTTCTTTTTCACCTTTAACCACATTTTAGAGATTAATATTTTGGAATGCATTATCTTAAAAGTAGACTTTAAGTAGACTGTAGATTGAAACATAGAAAACTAAAATCGAGCATGTGTTTAATTAGGGAGAGGTAAAATATAGGCAATAGAAAATTCTGCCCAAACTAAGTGTTTATTTTCAGCATGTGAACTCCTTATTAAAGTGTTCAGTACCACAGAGGGGTTAAAGAAGCAGATATCCAAAAATAATCTGTATGTTGATCTATGCAGTGAATTCATAGACAGCTATGGAATTAATAGGCCTTGTTATTTGTACATTTCCAATCTAGGTTTTTTTGGTTCATATTTCATGTTCATATTTATCAGACCTCTTTTTCTCTACATGGTGCATTAAGCACGGTTTAGAGAAAAAATTGTTGGCAAATTGTATTGAAAATATACCTGTATGCAAAACATTCAAAAATAACTTGAGTCATTTTGGGGCAATTGGCACACTTGTCAGGTTTTCCCATCTTCCAGCCATCCATCTGGTAGGGCCTAAGCATGACTAATGCAAACAATCCTTACAGTATGAAAGATTGTTCTGGGGGGGGGGCACCTTGGTGGCTCAGTCGGTTGAGCATCCTACTGTTGGTTTCAGCTTAGGTCATGATCTCATGGGTTATGAGATGGTTCCACATGACTTTGGGTTCTGTGCTCAGTAGGGTCTGCTTGAAGATTCTCTCCCTCTTCCCTTACCCTACTCACGTTCATAGTCTCTCTTTCTCAATAAATAAATAAATATTTAAAAAATATGAAAAATTGAGAATTCTATGACAAATAAACAATAGGAATAGATGACTTCTTCAAAGCAAAACTTTTTAAAGTCCTCAAAAAATAGAAATTTAAATTAAAATATTACATACCTAAATTCTTCCTGAAAGTTTATATGGTTCTTGCTTGGGGGATTGCTAAAAAGACCTAACAAGACAGCTTAAGTTTGAAAATTACCTTTGGAAATAATATGGGTGGCAAAGAGTATTTCTGGAGAGTCTGGTAGGTAACAAATGTATACCCTGACTAAAAATATACTGAATATTTAAATAATTGCTTTGTATAAATTACATATATTATTTTACATATATCATCATATTTTGAAAGTTTGTCTACAGTTGTCTTTCTACATACTTTTATGGGTTTTGATGAATTTAAGACCCATTTTATTAAATTTAGATATTTGTCGTATGTGTTACAGCATTTTTCGTACTGTGTTATAACTTCTTAAACGTCATTGTCTCCCATGAGATAACTTCTATTTGAATAAAAATACTAGGTCATCATTGTATCCTTTCAGTCTAAAGAGTTCATGTTGCAAAGAACTATATTTTTTGAAAAAATAAATGAATATATGAAATAATCCAACACAAACTATTTATAAAGTCACCCTTAAAGTTTATGACGGTGATAAAACAAACAATAAACAAATGAGTAGAAATATTAAATGAAACATTCACCAGTTTTCAATATTTGTTTTAAGTATTGTCTCAAAGTATTCAGTATTTGATGTATAATATCCAAAAAATATAGTACAAGTAACAAATAGGATTACAACCAAAGCTATCAATTGTATTATTTCTGTTAGGTAAAGGTTGTGTAATTTTTCCCTGTATATAAAACAAAGGAGCAGCGGAAATGTCAGCAATAACAAATTTAAGCAAAATTTCTCTTTATATATTCCAAACATTAAAAAAAAGTATGAGCTCTCAAAGCTAAAACATGCTTGCTTTTAAAATCTGAAACTAAATTGAGTATATATTATCAGAGGACTATTGAATCACAATATATTGGATCACTCTAATTCAACCTAGCATAAATAGTGCTTTATTAATTAAAGAGAATAATGTCAGGGAATCTGGTTTGAGTTTTACATACAACTTGTAATGTTAGAAATAAACTATGTTTTTGATATTTACTGACATTATGCTCTATTTGAGTACACAAAATTTGACAAAGTTTAAATCAGAGAAGCAGAAGATAGTAAACCAGCTCTACCATTTTAATAATTATAAATTGATAGATTGATGATAACTACAGAGAAACTGAGGGAGTTATATAAGTAGATAAACAGTATAAAGACATATAATGAACTTATCCATTATGGTTAATAAACACATTTCAGAAAGTAATAATCACTTTTCAAATTGATGTTATCTAATCTATTTGCCTTTTGGAAAATTAACTTAAAATGTTTCTTTTTAGTTTAAAATGCAAAGGTATAATCTTAGCTATCATAAAAAACTACATGCACACTTTCCAAAAGTGTACATCTTTAAATATTACAAACAAGTCCAGTGGGAGAGAAGTAAGGAAGTAAAAGAAATGAATATAAATATTACCACTATTGCTAAGGTATCTATCTTATCTAGTATCTTTGCCTGTAAAATAATTTCTTAACTGCTTATATTTGAACCTAATCCTTCTTACTGGCAGTAAGGTGAACTAGATACTTCTGTAATTTCAACATCAGGTTTAATTTTGATATTAGGTAACATGCTGTTTCACATACTATAAGTCTTTGGTTACATTATGCATTCCTGTGGAAGATAACCTATTTTTTTTTAAAGATTTTATTTATTTATTTGACAGACAGAGATCACAAGTAGGCAGAGAGGCAGGCAGAGAGAGAGAGG
>NW_019154124.1:13652519-13735755 GCF_002288905.1 Enhydra lutris kenyoni | reverse complement strand
AATTTGACAGACAGAGATCACAAGTAGGCAGAGAGGCAGGCAGAGAGAGAGAGGAAGGGAAGCAGGCTCCCTGCTGAGCAGAGAGCCCGATGCGGGGCTCGATCCCAGGACCCTGAGACCATGACCTGAGCCGAAGGCAGAGGTTTTACCCACTGAGCCACCCAGGTGCCCCGAAGATAACCTATTTTAAATATTTATTTTACATGATGGCAAGTTTTAGGTATAAATCACTGTCAGAAAAGAGCTTGTTATAGCACACTTGGGAAGAATCAACAATATTAATGTCTAGTGTCATCAATTTGAGGTTAAAATATAAATATTCAATAAGTTAAATAAGTTAAACTATTAAATTACTAAGTAAATAAGTTCAGTTTCTCTCATGTTTACCATTTAAGTCAAAGCAAATGGTGGCATTTGAAAAGACTAATGGAAATATTTTGTCTAGATACTAATTTCATTAAATGCAAATATATAAATGAAGGTTGTCACATTCATAGGTATAACTTATTTAAGTTTATATAAATTTATAATTATAAATATACTTTATGAAAAGGAAAATGTACAAAAGTTTAAAACTATTACCTTACCTAAATGTAGAATTCTATGTTTTAAATAGAATGTGTTGCACCACCTCTTATCAAGTGTTGATCATCTGGAAGATAATAATTTTGGTGTTATCAGCTGAAAATATTTCATCTGTTAGAAGATTCAGAATATACAGAATATATTAGCTATTTCTTTAGCACCTCTAAGTCACCTTCTATCTTTGTGATACATGTAAGTTTTTAAACCATTGGCAGTTGAAGAAAAAGAAATAGATTTAGAGATGTGGAAATATATTTCAACACATTTTTCCATCTGGGACAGTTAACAGTTTTCACAGAGCAATGAAGTAAGCCAAAGTTTATATACCACATGAAGAACCTCTGGACATAAACATCCATTTTGGCATCATGTAAACCACCAAATATACATGCAAACATCATTTCTTAATACCTCAAACCATGACAAATTTGTTACTACTTGAGTTTTGCCTTAATTTCAAAACATGATTATATGTACTCTAAGCTATATCAGAATCTGCACCCTGTCAATGGATCTAGTTAGTTCTGTTTTACCATTTTAAAAGTGTATTTGTTTGATTGTTTATTAAAGGGGACTCTGAATGGATAGGAAAGACCATAAACAGAAAGAAGAAAAGTTGGAAGCACAAAAGCAGTAAAATTAAATATATCTATAAAAATCAGTCAAGGGATTCACAAAATGAAAGGATGTAAAGTTTGACACCATATACCTAAAATGTGATGGGTAGAGGAGTAAAAATTTAGTGCTTTTAGATACTTAAGCAGGTATCAACTTAATATAGACTGCTATAGGCATGAGATGTTATATATAAAAGTAATGGTAACCAAAAATAAATAGGTAATACATAAGCAAAAATAAAGAGAAAGGAATCCAAGTCTGTTGCTAAAGAAAGCCAGCAAACTGAGAGAAGAGACTAAGAGAAGAAAGGAAGAGAGAAGAACTAAAAACAAACAAACAAATAAACAAACATAAAATAGGTAACAAAATGGCAATAAATACATACCTACTGATAATTATTTTGTACATAATTGGACTAAACAATATAAAACCATGAAACAAGAAATCAACTACAATAAAAAATGTAGAAAGAACACAAAACATGGAAGGGTAACAATATGGGTCTGTGGATGGACTAACTAATAAATCAAAGAGTAAATAAAAAAATACATGGATACAAGTGGAAATGAAAACACAAGCATCCAAAATTGTTGGGATGCAGCAAAAGCTGCTCTGAAAGGGCAATTGATAGCAATAAAGGCCTACCTCAAAAAGCAAAAAAAATCTCAAGCAACTTAAACTTACTCCTTTCTAGGAGCCAGAAAAAGCAGAACAAAGCCCCAGATCAGTAGAAGCAAGGAAATAATAAATATTAGAGCAGAGAGAAACAAAATAGAAATGAAAACAAATAATAGAACAGATCAGTGAAACCAGAAGCTGGTTATTTGAAAAGATCAACAAAATTGATAAACCTTTAGCCAGACTCATCAAAGAGAAAAAGAGAGAGAGACTCAACTAAAATCAGAAATGAAAGAGGAGAAATTACCACTGATATCACAGAAATGGAAAGATTATAAGCAGATATTATGAAAAATCATATGCCAACAAATTGGATAACCTAGAAGAAATGTACAAATTCCTAGAAACCTATTATTTCCTAAAACTGAATCAGGAAAAAATAGAAAATTTGAACAGAAAGATCACCAGCAATGAAATTGGAGTAGCAATTTAAAAGCTCCTAACAAAAAAAGGTCTGGGAAGAGATGCCTTCACAGGTAAATTCTACCAAATATTTAAAGAAAAGTTGATACCTATTCTTCTCAAAGGAAAACTTCCAAATTGATTCTATGGGGCCAGTATCACTGTGATACCAAAACCAGATAAAGACACTACAGAAAAGGGAACTATAGGCCAATATCTTTAATGAACACAAATGCAGAAATCCTCAACAAAATATTGGCAAACTGAATCTAGCAGTACATTAAAAACAAAAATTATTCACCATGGTCAAGTGGGGTTTATTCCCAGGTTGCAAAGATGGTTCAATATTTGCAAATCAATCATTGTGATATAACACAACAAGGAAAATGATAAAAACCATATGATCATTTCAATATATGCAGAACAAGCATTTGATAAAGTACAACATCCATTCATGATAAAAAAAGACTCAACAAAGTAGGTTTAGAGGGATCATACCACAACATAACAAAGGTTATATTATATAAAAAAACCTGCAGTTGGGGCGCCTGGGTGGCTCAGTGGGTAAAGCCTCTGCCTTTGGCTCAGTCATGATCCCAGGGTCCTGGAATCAAGCCCCGCATCAGACTCTCTGCTCAGCAGGGAGCTTGCTTCCCCCCCTCCCTCTCTGCCTGCCTCTCTGCCTACTTGTGATCTCTGTCTGTCAAATAAATAAACAAAATCTTTAAAAAGAAAAGAAAAACCCTCAGCTAACGTCATACTTAATGGTGAAAAAATGAGAGATTTTCCCCTAAGGTTAGGAACAAGACAAGGATGTCCACTCTCACCATTTTTATTCAACATAGTACTAGAAATCCCAGCCACAGCAAATGGGCAAAAAAAAGAAAAGGCATCCAAATTGGTAAGGAAGAAGTAAAACTTATATTATTTGCAGATGACGTGATACTATATATTGAAAACTCTAAATACGCTACCAAAAATTTACTAGGAATGATAAATGAATTCAGTAAGGCTGCAGGATACAAAATCAATATACAGAAATCTGTTTCATTTCTTTACACTAATAATGAAGTAGGAGAAGGAGACATTAAGAAAACAATTTTACTTACAGTTGTACCAAAACAAACAGATAGTTAACCAAAGAGATAAAAGATCTGTACTCTGAAAACTATAATGCTTTGATGAAAGAAATTGAAGGTGATACAAACAAATGGAAAGATATTCATTCCATGGTCATAGATTGGGAGAACAAATATTGTTAATATGGCCATATTGCCCAAAGCAATCTACAGATTTAATGCAATCCTTGTTAAAATACCAACAGGATTTTTCATAGTAGTAGAACAAATAATCCTAAAAGTTGTGTGGAATCACAAAAGACTTTGAACAGCCAAAGCCATCTTGAAAAAGAACAAAGCTAGAGGTATTACCATCCCAGATTTTAAGATACACTGTAAAGCTATAGTAATCAAACAATATGGTACTAGCACAAAAGCAAACACATAGATCAATAGAACAGAATAAAGAGCCCAGAAATAAACCCATGATTATATGGTCAATTAATCTTTGACAAAGGAGGTAAGAATATGCGATGGGAAAAAGTTCTTCAACAAATGGTGTTGGGAAAACTGAACAACTTTCTTAAGCCTTACACAAAAATAATCTCAAAATGGATTAAAAACCTAAATGTGAGACCAGAAACCATAAAAATCCTAGAGGAAAGCAAAAGCAGTGGCCATAGGAACATTTTTCCATGTATGTCTCCTGAGGCAAGGAAAACAAAAGCAAAAATAAACAATTGGACTGCACCAAAACAAAAACTTCTGCATGGTAAAGGAAACAGCCAACAAAACAAAAAGGCAACCTACTGAGTCAGAGAAGGTATTTACAGATGACTTATACAATAAAGGGTTAGTAACCAAAATATGTAAACTCAACATCAAAAAAATCAAATAATCCAATTGAAGAATGGGCAGATGATGTGAATCGACATTACTCCAAATAAGAAGAACTACAGATAGCCAACAAATATATGAAAAGATGTTCACCATCTCTCATTTTCAGGGAAATGCATATCAGAAGTACAATGAGATACCACCTCATGCCTGTGAAAATACTAAAATCAAAAACACAAGAAACAACAAATAGGTAAGGATCTGGAGAAAAAGATACACTGATACTGGCATTATAAACGGGTACAGTCACCGTGGAAAACAGTATGGCGTTTCCTCAGAATTTAAAAATAGGTTTATCATACAATCCAATAATTCCACTACTGGGTATTTACTCAGGAAAAATGGAAACACTAATTTGAAAAGATATATGCATCCCTCTGTTTATTGCAGCATTATTTACAATAGCTAAAGTATGGAAGCAACCCAAGTGTTCATTGATAGATGAAGGGATAATAAAGATGTACATTTATATCTATATAATGGAATATTACTCATCCATAAAAAAGAATGAAATCTTGCCATCTGCAACAACATGGATGGATCTATAGAGTTAAATGCTAAGTGAGATAAGTCAGAGAGAAACCTATACCATATAATTTCACTCTTACGTGGAATTAAAGAAACAAAACAAATGAAACAAAACAAATGAATAAAGAAAAAAAAAAGACAAAACATAGTGTTACATGTAGAGAACAACTAGTGGTTACCAGAAAGAACTTGGTGGGGGGAGGGGATGGGAGAAATAGGTGAATAGGATTTAGAATTCACTTATCATGATGAGCACTGAGTAATGTATGGAATTGTTGAATCACTATAATGTATACCTGAACTTTTAAATTAATTATACTGGAAATTAAAAATAAATAAATGTATTTGTTTTCAGTAGTTTGAAATGTGACAAAGACCAACTTTTAAAGGGAGGGATTGGAGATACATGGATACAGTGTCATTATAGAACTATATATTACTTACTGATTATGCGTTTTATCCTTAATTCTGTTTGGTAAGTTAAAAGTTTAGCCAAAAATATAGAAAATAATCAATTTCTTCCATGGCATTGTTTTGTCAAATAGACTGTTTTAATAAATTTACCAAGTTAGAATCATATGTGACCTATCAAGATCTACCTGCTATCTTATTTTAAAGTCTGGAAATCTAAGATCTTAAAAGTACACTTAAGTTGTCTTTTTCTCTCTAGTGATCCACTAATCAGACCAATATAAACATTGTGACTGGTTATTTCAGTAAACACCTGTCATCCCCAAATCTTACAGAACTTGTGCTCACTTGAACTTGAAGTGTTGCAAATGACAGGCAGAAATGTTTGTTTTGGTTCCTTCGAGTGAATACCAGAGTGGATCTATCTGAGCAGATGCAAGAACATGTATTATGCACTAGGGTCATCTAAGGAAAAAGCCATGGTTTAAAATCCATTTTACAAACCACACATATGGTGGTGGGGGGCGCACCTGGGTGGCTTAGTCGGTTAAGCATCCCTCTTAGTTTCAGCTCAGGACATGATCTCATGGTTAGGAGATCAAACCCTGCATTGGGCTCCTTCAGGGCAAAGTCTGCTTAAGATTCTTTTCCTCGTCTTCTCCAATAAATAAATAAAATCTTTAAACTCACATCTACACACACACACGTAGAAGGGTGCTTGGGTGACTCAGTCAAGCATCAAATTGTGATTTTGGCTCAGGTCGTGATCTCAGGGGTTGGGAGGTCCAGCTCTGTTGGGCTCCACACTCAGCAGGGAATCACTGCTATTTTATTTCTTATACTCTTTGATGGAAACATGGATGAGTGTTTTATCCTTGTTATTTAAACCCTATGCATGTCGCTGTTTTTATGGAGATATATTTCAAAAAAAATTAAAAAGGAAAAGAGTGCTTGTAAACTGCCACAACAGAGTTTAGCATTGAACAGGAGTCACTGAGGAAGCTCCTCCCAGTGCCACAAATTTCTCTGGGAAGTAATTCTCTAAATTTGGAGGGTATGTGTTCCTTTAAAAAAGAAAGTCTGTCTTAAATTTGCTGATCCTGGACACCTGGGTGGCTCAGTCAGTTAAGCAGCTGCCTTCAGCTCAGGTCATGATTTCAGGGTCCTGAAATGGATCCTGCATTGGGCTTTTTGCTCAGTAGGGGGCCTGCTTCTTCCTCTGCCTCCCTCTCCCCCTCTTTTTGCTCTCTCTCTCTCTGATAAATAAATAAATAAATAAATAAATAAATAAATAAATAAATAAATAAATAAATAAAATCTCAAAAAAATTTGCCGATCAGATTGTAGAAAGTGAAAGTCCACTTGCTCAATGAATGCTAACCTATTACTAGTAGTTTAATTAATCCCTTCATATGTTTTCTGATTAAGACAGCATAAGTAATATTTTGCATATGTACCGTTGAAAAAAATTATAAGTATTTTCTTTCTTCATGCTCTCGTGGAGTCCTTTTCTAGACTATGGAAATCTAAACAATAAAAGAGAAGTAAGTTTAATTTTTAATTTATATTTAATGCATAACAAATGACTTATAGTGAATTTTTATCTACCTATTACATACTACAGGAAAATTCTTAATGACATTGTCCTAGCAAAATAAATGTTCTTATTACTGTATGGTTTATTATCAGCTTTATGTTTTCAAATGATCAACATCGTCAAAGTGTCTAACATATATAGACTGTATCAAATCCAAGTCTGGAAGGAAAATAAATTTCTGACTAAAGCTATTGGATTTTAACAGGGGCTCATTATCAATATCAAAATTTATCATTACCACATACTTTTGAAAGAAGGGTCACTGACTTTTATTATTTATTTCTAGTCTAAAATAATATACTATGCTTTTGAAGAAGTCACTTTAGAAGAGTATTTTTCACCATGTGTAGTAAAAGATAAAAAATAAATAACTGACCCACCATTATTTGAAATTTCCAAAATTTGGAGATATAAAACTATATTATAAAACTAAACTTGAATGTTCAGAATTACAGCTAAGAAAAGTACAGTCACATAACTTTCACTGTACCAAGAATAAATCTTTCTCTGGATGATGACTTAAAGGAATCCAGGTTTTTTTAACCTCAGAAGAGGCTTATAATATGTTAGTAAACTTATATTCTATGGTGACACACTGCATTGCCATAGATTAACCCAGCATACTTTAGTCTTGAAGGATTTATTACATTCTGGTCTACTGATCTAAAAGCCAGCAAGGGGACAGATGTGCTGGTGGCCAGGATGTTTAGAAATATTCCACAAGATCACGAAGTAGGGTGGAACAAATTTTCTTTTTTCAGAACACCAGTCCAGCCCTGAAAAGACATTTTATAATAAAATCATGTTATCCTAGACTCTGATCTGCATATATAAAAATACCATCTTATAATCCTTCTCTCAGCTCCAGATGGTCCTGCTTAAATTCCCTTATGAGCAACGCTGTACCAACCACTGGACATTGAGCTGTCAGT
This sequence comes from Enhydra lutris kenyoni, assembly GCF_002288905.1. Classification (NCBI taxonomy): domain Eukaryota; kingdom Metazoa; phylum Chordata; class Mammalia; order Carnivora; family Mustelidae; genus Enhydra; species Enhydra lutris. Next base: position 13,728,049 of record NW_019154124.1, on the reverse strand, counting down.
GCTCCCTCAAACCCTGATTACCTCTTCCTTCACTTTTTTCCTTTCCTCCCATATTTCTCCCTTTCCATCCACTTAAATCTGAATGCTTGAGTCATCTTGTGAGCCAAGAAAAATATTTAAGTCTGCAAAAAGCAAAAATAAAATAAACAAAAAAGTTAGTGTCCTGTTTAGCATATATTTCATTTTATGAACTCATCAATTATTACCACTTGCTAAGTTTCAATCTAATGTTTGCTTTTTTGGTGGAGTTAGCAGATAGATCCCAGTGGCCCCAAATTTAGTGTAAGTACAAAGAATTCTAGGGAAAACTTTGAGTCAGGAAGGAAATAATTATAGTTGAGGGAAAGATCAAAGGCAGTATAGCCTTACAAGCTGTGATAAGGAGTTTAAACTTTAATTACTTAGGGAAGACAATGAAACATTTTAAGTAGGGGACTTACACAAATTGATTTATATTTTTGAAAGATCCTTCTGATTGCAGTGGAAGAATGTGTTGTAAGGGCATCAGTAGAAGCTGAGGAATCTTTGGGGAAGTATTGCTAGAATCCAGGCAAGAAAGAGTTGTTACCACATCATGATGGTAGTAGCAGGAGATATGAAGAGAAGTCATTTGATTTGAGATACTTTTTTTTGAGGTTTATCCTGTAAAATTCAACCATGGGATTGCTATGGAAGGAAATGGAAAGAGGATAGTCAAAGATGACCATGACTTTTCAATTGAATAGCTGAGTGGTACCATTTACTTAGTGCAGGAGCCAAAATAACAACAGGTTCAAGATTGAGGACCAGAGTACTTTTTGGGAAATATCAGTGGTGAGATGGCTTCATCACTTTAAATGCCCAATCCTTTTTAGTATTAAAACAACCTAGAAATCTGTCTCTATTTTTGACCTGTAGTTCCACCCATATGCTTGCAGTTATTACTGCAGTACATTTGTTCTCAATGTGTGGGTCCTAAAACAGCATCATCAGCATCTGTATCACCTGGGACATGGTGAAAATGAAAATTCTCAGGCCCAACCCTACATCCAATTCTGAATTAGAATGGCCCAGGAATTTTTGTTTTAGAAAACCCATCTAGGTGATTCCAACGTGTGGCAAAGTTTGCAAAAACATTGCTGTAGTAGGATGCTCTGGGGCATGATTCAGATCTCCCCCTCAGGTCTGAGGCACTCATTTTCCCAGCTTCTGGAAGAGCTAGTAGCACAGAACTCTTACGTAAGTCCCTCTCACTAAGGGAAATTGCTTTCAGTTAAAAAGAGCTAAGAGCTATCTGACTCCAATATCATACCTTCTCTACAGAGACATCCTATCTCCCATGACCTGTAGATGGAGAGGCTGGTTTAAAGACCAGTCTTCCTTGCTTCAAGGTGGGGAACTATAAAGGGATATACCGTTACAAGGATTCCTGAGAATATTGGCTACAATCAATCACATTGTAGTTCATCATCTCCTTTTGTTTAATCCCTGATGCATAACAGGTTATTTTTTTTCCCCTATAATACTCTCTAATAATCCTTTCACATGCAAATCTGAGATTTTTGATTTCTGTTCCTGGGGAATCAGTACTACCATAATTACCAGTGACATTCTCAGTGCCAGATGTAATAAAACATTCAATATCTGTCTCATTTAGCTGCTATAATATTTTTTCTCATATGACTACCATTCCCTCCTTGAAATCTCTATTAACTAATATATATACATAAACTATATGTAACTATTAAGTATATATATTAACTATACATAACTATATATGTATGTATGTGTATATATATATATGTATGTATATGTATAGACTTAACACCATTCTTTCCTGGACTTTCTCTAATCTCATGACTTCACCTTGTCAGTGTTTCTTTGAGAATTCTTCCCCTCCATTTATTCCTTCAGTTTTGGTATTACTCTATTCTTTGTTGTCATCCATCTAGCTCTCCCTTAAAAATGCCTTACACCATGTTTTACATTAGATCTTCAGAAATTATTTATGATGACTAGTTAGTAATACTTTATTGTGTGTGTGAAATTTTCTAAGAGCACTTAAGTGTTTTCATCATTAAAAAAAGTACGAGGTGACACGGGTTAATTAACTTGACTGTGGTAATCATTTCATGTTATATATTAATATATATGATATGCACATATATATTAGATTATCTTATACATTAAAAGAACAAAACATATTGTACTATTGTACATATTGTACATAACTATATACAGTTTTTGTTTGTTAATCACACCTCAGTAAAGCTGGGGGAAAAAAGGCCTCTTATATCCATGGAATCAAAAAAGATGCCAAGTTTATAATCCAGAGCTCCAGAAGTATATAGCCATTCATTTACCCTATGTTTCCAACTGGATGTCTTAGCAGTACCCCACAGAGTGATTTATTCCACTTATATTGATTAGGTATATCTTATTTATCAGATATTCAAGTGCATCAGAAATTACTCCTTCAAACTCTGACTTGGTGTGAGCAAGGTCATGTAAGTAGAAGAATAAAATCATCTGATCTTAAGTGACAACTGTTCAGGAGATTTAAAACAAATACCTTATTGTTAGAATCCTCTGTTGATTGGATCATTAGATTTTAAAAGAAGTTAAAAAAAAATTGGCAGCTCTTCCCACTGAGGAGAAGAGAGCCAATAATTCCAGGAAAAATTGCTATGTAATTCAACAGACTATATACCTGGCTTTTCTTTCCATTCTCTCATTAAGATAGAGTCCAAACTCCTTAAGATCCTTCAGATAATATCTTTAGAGTTTGGCCCCTTGATCTAATTTTCTAATCTCATATTCTGACATTCTGGTCTGACAAATCATCTTATGATTTGGTTAATATAATGTTCTCATCTTTGTATGTTTCTGTCGGCACAAATTGTTTATTTTACTTTGATGAAACCTCCTCGATCTTAAAGATTTAAAGTCTTAAAGTCTTAATAATTGGTGATTATTCCACAATTATTTATTAACTACCTACTCTGTGCCTAGACATATTCTAGAGACTTACGATATCTTAATAAACATACGTAATATAAATCCGTGCTGTATAGAGTTTATATTCAAGTGTGAAGATAATAAACGTTAAATGTAATAAATAAATATGCATGCCAGTATGTAATAACTGGTATGGGGTAACAAAACAGAAAAGGTTAAAGGAGACTGGGCAGTGCTGAGAGTGCAAGGAGGCCTGTTTTAATTTTAAAAATGGTGACCCAGGTGAACATATTGAGAAAGTTTTCTTTAAGCATAGACTTAAAGGAGATAGAGGAATTTCCCATGTGACTCTCTAATGCAAGAGCCTTCCAATGTCAGGAACCAATTAGTGTAAGGACCCTAAGTGTGCACCTAATATGTATGAGAACCAGTAAGAAGGCACTGTGACCAGGTAAAGTGAGTAAGTGGAAGAGTAGGGGATGATGGGGTCATAGAGCTACCATGGGAATAGATCTTAGAGAATACTATGAGCCACTGTAAGGACTTTAGATTTTGGAAAAATTGGAAACTATTGAAAATTGTGAGTATAGGAGTGGTATAATTTAATTCCTTTTTGAAAGGTTTACTCTAGATGCTCTTTCAAAAATAGACTATGGAGTTGACAAGGGCAGAGCAAGAACCCAGTTAGGAAGCTGATACAGTCATCTGTAAGAGGATGGTCACAGTGGAGGTGATGAGAAATAGACTGTAGATATATTTTCAACGGGGAGCTAGTAATATTTGATGATGTCCTAGACTTGGAGGAGATAGGAATCTAAGATGACTCTAAAGTTTCCTACTTGAGCGCCTGGAAAAAGTGGACCTACTCTGAGGTAGGAATGATTATAGGTAGAACAGATTATGGCAAAAAGATTCTAGGTGTGCTTGGTCATGTTGTTTGAGATATCTTTTGGGAGGTGTTTGGATAGAAGAGTAGAGATGAAAAGAAATGTATAGAAGTTTTTCCTTTTTGTTTTTAAAATGAGAGAGGTGTGATTACTGAGAATGGGTTGATATAGTGAAGGGAAATAGATACTGAGCCTAGGATATGCTGATATTAAAAATCATGAATGAAAAGAAAGATTCAGTCAGAAGACTGAGAAGAAATAACCAAGGTGAGGTAGGAAGAAAGCCAAGAGAGTGTGGTGACATACAGGCCAAGTTTAAAAAAAAAAAAATGTTTATTGTGGGTGAGGGAATAATCAACTATGTCAAATTGAGCTACTTTGTAAATTAGGATTCCTTTTTTTATTGCTATATAACCAAATACCACAAAGTTAGCAGTGAGATAATTTATTAAAAACCCATATAGCAGCCCGTAATGTTTTACCTGGGTTCTCTACTCAGGATCTCACATGGCCCAAATCAAGATGTCAGCTGGCTGCTTTCTCATTTGGAGGCTCAACTTGGGAAAAATCTTCCAAGTTAACTCAGACAGAATCAAAACTATAAAAACAAAATTATTTTTTTTAGTCTTTTAAGCAAATATTCATTAAGTATCTAACAATGTGTCAGTTACCCTAGTAGGTGCTATAAAAATGAAATTATTAGTTACACTGAGATGTTTTCTACAAAGAAAGCATAATATTGTAGGTTACATAAAATATATAAATAAACTGTTATAGAGGTTATTCTAAGAAAGTTCATTTTAACTTGAGGATGAGCAGATTTCAAACAGAATGTAATTTTTTATCTGGATTCTAGATGACACCGGAATTTATCTGTATAGAAGTAGACAGGTACTAAATCAATATCTCAATTTGGCTGGAATACAGAGATAATTATAGCTATGACCAGAAACCAGAAGAACAATCCAGATTTTGTAAAGCCATAGTCTTGGGCAGTTTGGGAAGCCCCCTCCCCTTTTCAAATATATTTAATTTATTTATATATTTGAGAGAGAGGGAGAGCACAAGCAGTGGGAAAGGGCAGAAGGAGAGGGAGAAGCAGATTCCCCACTGAACAGGGAGGCTGATGCAGGACTGTATCCCAGGACCCTGGGATCATGACCTGAGCTGAACGCAGACGTTTAACCAACTAAGCCATCCAGGTGCCTCTGAGGAGCCCTTTTTACAAGAAGAATGCAGTATCACACACACAAAAATGCCTTGGGCTTCTCACAGCCAGCCAACATTTTGGGAAGTAGGATGGAGAAAGTCTTAATGGAAAGACGCAGCTGTCTTAACCAACTGTCATTAAAATACCTAAATTTTGCATATTTTCAAATAACATGTGACCACGTGGACACAAAGCTAGGGCTCCTCCCTAGAGCCATAGAAATGGCTCATGCTGGAGGGGCCTTGAAACCAGGCTTCATTCCTTCATGGTAACCCCATTTTTGCTGAAAGTGTAGGATCAACAAATCAAAGCACCGTTGAAAGCATGGTTAACTGGTTGGTCTTTAGTGTTAATAAGGAACTACTGAATAAAGTGTATGGAATTACCTGAATGATTTGAGCCATAAACCACATTTTATCTAAAATATCCAGATCACTGAGGGGAAGAAGGAATTTATGGAGTTTTAATTGTGTCATGATTTGTCCATAACATTTATTTCATCTTCCATGTTATATTACCTGAGTGCAATTAATAGGGGAAAAAAGTAGCCACTTATTCATGTGGATTTTATTAAATAATTATTAATTCTACATCTTTATGAAGAACAAATTTCTTTTTACAATTTTTTAGAGTTATAAAATATTTAAATATAGCTCTGAGATTTGTCTTTAAATCATGTTAAACTTTGTAGATAGAGTATTTAAAATTTTTGTTTATTGTTTCTATGCTCTACCTTATGTTGTCTACTTCTTTGATTTCCTTTGCAAGCTACAATTGGATAAATTATTTCTCTGGTTGATGCAGACTTTAACTGAACTATCGTGCCTTTTCTAATCTGTTATCTAAAACCTTGTTAGTACAAGTGTAGTCTGTGGATCTCACTAAAGTTCAAGAAGAATTTTTCATGGAAATAGTTTAAAAATTTTTGTCAAAAACAAACCAATATCTTATGTAAATAAATCCAATTAATATGTCTTTATTTGTTCCTAATTGGTGACATCATTATGGTGACATATTACCTACAGTTTTAAAACTGACAGTCAAAACTGATATTCCTAGCCTTCTAAATCTTCTAATTTCCCAAAATTCATCCATGAAGAACATGGGGAAAGAAAGTCTATTCATTTATATAAAAATGAAACACAATTTATACTAACTCTTCTGAAACTTTTACAAGATTGTGACAGGCTGTGAAAAATAATTATTTGAAATCTAAGAGATCCACTTATATATTTTATTTGTTGAATAGCTTATGATTTATACACACACGGATGCCAAAAATGAGCTGAGGTCCATTTTTCACTCGATTATAAAGAATTGTTTTATTCCTATACATAAATTACCATTGGCATTTTTGCTAAAAATAATAACCTATTATTTGTGAAAGTTCTCTAATTTAGTTATTTCCATGTAAATACATTAGAGTAGTAGATTTTTAGAAGTGAAATCATGAAGATCAATCAATCCAACTCCTAACCCAATGGAGGAATCTAGTCTGTTTTAAAAGCTTTTGTTAGGTTATTATGGCAGAGACAAGCAATCCCAAAATTTTAGAGGCCTACGGCAATACTCAAGTAATATTTGACCATAGGTTTGAGGAGGTGTGTGAGGTGTGTGAGGTGTTCCTTGTGTCTTCATTTCAGAATCCAAGCTAAGAGACTTTGGAACATTATGTTCTCATAACAGGGAAGAAACAACAACTAAAACAAGGATCTGGTAGGAATACCAATCACTGGCTTTTAGAACTCTGCTCAAACCAGGCATATGTTTGTTATGCTCATATTTCATTGACCAATTTGAGTCCCATGTAGAGGCTTCCCATTGTATTTGAAATAATACTCCTTCCAAGAGAAGGCTGCACAAATACCTGCACTTTGTGGAAATGAATCAACCTTTTACAGGGAAAGGGAGGACAAAAAATTAGGAATAAGATTTTTATATACAATTTAAGACTCACGTAAGTTACTCAAGTCACTTTAAATTGCACAATGCTGAAGCCAGTTCAGTATGGGGATGCATAGTCTGTAATAAGTAGCTATTATTTCCCTCTAGTAATAGAATCTCAGACATCAGTCCGTTCTACTCAGTTATACATTCACTGTTACCTCATGTAGTAAAATGCAAGCTAAGGCCATTGTGAAGAAGGAAAAGTTTACCACTGGAGGTAAATTTATCCTTTTTCTCCACGCATTGGAGTGAAATGTTCTTCTTTAAAAACCCTGCCCCTGTCACCCTCACTGCCTAATTTTCTCCCGTCCTTGATGGGCTAGAAGCTGCCTTGGTGCTGTTTCTTCCCTTTATTTCTCTATCTTTCCCCATCATAGCTTACTTCTACAGTTTTTAAAGCTTTATTTTCTAATATATAAATATTATGACCACATTTCTATCAAGATTTTATTTCATTTGGAAAGCTGAACTCTATCAGTTAAATTGAACATGTCTCAAGAATATGAGTCAGGAGAGAAGCTGATGGTGTAAATTGTGGATTCAGCATTAGGCAGACAAAGAGACAATTGAGTGAGTGGAGTATAAGTCATTCCCTGTGGTTGAAGAGTGTCTTCTGCAACACTCCTTGTTTGATCTTTTAACTTTTCTATGGAGAAACAATCTCAGACTTGTTAATGGGCAACTATAAATCAGTGAGAAGGGAAAAATTATAACACTTAGTCTCCCATATTAAGCTTTTTATTATAATAGCAAAATCAAGTAAACAAGTCCATTTTGCTTTTATTTTGTGAGTAGTTATAAATTTAGCTATATCTCCTTATTTCTTACACAGAAAATCTCAAACTGATAAAAACAACACTTTTCTTTTTTTCTCATTTTTTTTTCCTTGCTCAGGTATTAACAAAGTAAAATAAATAATTTGTTAGGCAATTAAAAATATTTCTACTAGAGGATGATGTATGAACTAACTGGATAATTTTCTGAATTTTAATTTATGTTTGTATGTCTAGATGTGGCCTGACATTTTTAGCCTAGCCAAAAATTTTCCTGTGGTAAACTTAACCTTTTCTGTTAGAAAATCATTTGGGTTCTCTAGGAAAAACTGTTCAAAGAATGAGGATTTATGCTGTCAATTGCTTATATTAAAAACAATAAATTTATAAGTATTTATAATAAAATATTATGGTGTGTTTGAATGAATTTTAAATCCTTTGTTGAAAACTTCTGGAAGGAAATTATTTTTAAAAAGCTTTAGAAAAAAGAAACAAAATAATCACATATACCTTAAACTCTGTGGATTACAAAATTACGTTTCACTGTAACATTGGCTGCTCCTTCAAGTCTAATGGGGTTTCCATTTGTTTGAGTGACTAAACCAAGGTTCTGCACGAGAGAACGTTGTGTGGCTGATTTATCACTACTGCTCTAATCAGGGAGCTGTTTGTTCAGATAAACTCTCTTGTCTGAAATATTTTCCCTGCTGTTCCATTTTGTTTGATTGGAAAAGCAGTGATCCTTCTGCCATTTTTGTAGCAAAACCAGAAAACTTCCTTTTTGCCCTTCAGCAGTCTTTTAAAATATATTTCAATAATTCAGAAGTTTGTAAACTTATAGCAGGTATGACTTTTTGTCCTTGCAGAAATATGACCTCAGTACAAATTGAAGAATAAAGCCTATTCTTCCAGACTGGTATTTCTGTAGCATTAGATAGTATAGAAATCTGATCTGACTTTTAAGTCACTATTTTACCTTACAGATGGCAATAAAATTCTAATTGCATTCAGAGTTATGCTATTGTATTTCTTAAAAGAGCATTTTATGCATGCAACAGAAGTATGGTTACTGAAATTGAAACTCTAAGAGTACAGGTTTTTCATAGTTGAGGCTTTAAAATTTTTGTAGGGTATAATCATTTAATCATATAATTAGACTTCATATTGTGAACAGAGTAATCCCTCTCATACTTCCATTTCTAAATGGGAAAGTGGTTAAATGCAAATTGAAACCACTTAGAAATACCTAAATAGCTGGAGGGGATTTGTCCTGAGAATGAGTTAAACCAAGGGTGATAAATCTTGCTTATTTTTAAATGTTAAATAGGACCCCCAAAGCACAGTTCAGACATAACAACTAAGTTACCTTTGTATGCAGTACTGTGAGGTACTTCTTTTAGTCTAAATTCAATAAGAGCTATTATTAGAAGGAAAATGTTTAAATATAAACTAAGCTAAATACAGATACATAATTTATCTAGCTAATTTTATTCCATAAGTTTCTAGAAAATTGCTTTAAATATATTCTTTTGAATAATTTATTCCTGTTGAAACTTGTGTTAAGTAATGGTGTGAATTTCATGTGGGGCTGGGAGCTATGGAGAATAGGATTTGGGCAAAACTTGAAATTATAGGAGTCTTCCTTTAAAATTTTATTTTGTCATAAAATCTGACATAATACTTCCTTCTGAGATGGAAATACCGAGGCTCAGGCTATATTCAAAGAAAAGATAGATTTGGAACAGTTTCTTAGGAAATTAAGGTTTTTATAAGAGGTTTCATATTTGATTACTTCCAGTTCTTTTTGTTGCATCACAAATACACATATGTATATATTCATATACATGTCAAAATCAAATAGAGTGTTAGATAGTTCTGTGTCCCTTGGAGATACTCCCATCACGTGTATATGTTTTGGTTTGTTTGTTTGTTTTGTTTTGTTTTTAGCATTTTCTTTCCGGCAGTACAAGATGGCTCATCTTGTATATTTCCTGCTCCACTCTTAGAATTAGCCATTTCTTTAGGGATCCCTTGTTTCTTCTATTGGAGAAGAATATTACAGAACATAATATGGGTGCTAAGTGTACTTATTGCTGCTGAGGTGGTGTTGCTACTAGGCCCTCTCAGATGAAAGAGTAAGGAGCTATGTATGTGTATACTCACACAAGCATACACATATACCTGTAAATATTTCTATATATAATTATCGGAATCCATGTTAAGCTAAACAGGAATTAATACTGTTGCTTGCAGTTGTAATCCACTACCACATGGAACATTCTAGCCTATTCTTGTTTATATATGACCTTCCAATCCAATGGTAAGAAATATAGGTCCCACCAAATGCTATCCATATACTTTAAAAAAAAAAAAAATCTAGGTTGATTACCCAAAAAAAAAAAAAAAAAAAGAAAAAAAAAGAAAAAAGTACACAAAAACATTCCAGGGGTGCCTGGGTGGCTCATTTGGTTGAGCATCTGACTCTTGATTTTGGCTCAGGTCATGATCTCAGGGTTGTGGGATTGAGCCCCACATCCAGTTCCGCACTTGGCTCACAGTCTGAAATTTTCTCCCTCTGCCTTACCCTGTTTGCATGCTATCTATCTCAAGAATAGTAAATAAATACATAGATAAAATCCTAGGAAAAAAAAATTCCATAATTACATAGCTGTACTTTTTTTTTCCCACACTAAATTTGAAGGATTTCAAAGACATTTTGAGGCTCTATAAAACTTGACTCCTTCATAAACATGGTAGTAATGTTTTTAATTTCATATTATCCTGGCCTCAGACTATGACGCTCTCATGTTTTGTTTTATCCCTACATATACATTAAGCATCTACTAAGCACAGACAAATGAAAAGAACAATAAATTGTTGTATTATAAGAACTGTACCAGAAGCATGTGCAGATGATATTATGTAAGTCTGGGGTATCCAAACTTATGCCAAAATAGAAAAGGAGTAAGAAAGCTTCCTGAGAAGTGATATCCCAGGAGAGTCTTGGATGAGAATGAGGGTCCAGCTGAAGGAGATTTTTCTAGACAGAATGCAGCATTGTCCCAGACTCAAAGGGAAGGTGAAATATAGCCAGTTTAGGAGGTAGCAACAAGCTTGCTATGGCTAACTTTGAAGATGCAGGTTGCAAGAGGTAGGACGTGAATCTTAAGAGATGCTTGGAAGATAAATCATGAATGGCTTAATAAACCACAAAACACATTTTTATTTTACTGAAGTAAAATAGTATTTCCTGGATAATTTAAACTGACATGTAGTGTGACCTACGTTGCCTTTCTAAATGATTACTTTGCTGTTCGTATGAAGGAAAGCCTGGCAGCATAAAACCAGGACTGCAGGTAGTAAAGGGATATCTCGAGATGATTAAGATGATGATGATAAGAATAAAAATAATATTAAGTAGTATGTCATCCTTAAATGTGCCAGGCCAGGTTCTAGGTATTTTATATTTATCAATACATGCAATTCTTAAACAATAATCCTAGCAGGGCTGAACTGTTATTAGTATATGCATTTTAAAAAAGATTTTACTTATTTATTTGACACAGAGAGAGAGAGATCAGAAGTAGTCAGAGAGGCAGGCAGAGAGGGAGGGGGAAGCAGGCTCCCCGCTGAGCAGGGCGCCTGACACGGGGCTCGATCCAAGGACCCTGGGATCATGACCTGAGCCCAAGACAGAGGCTCTAACCCACTGAGCCACCCAGGCACCCCAAGAAATCTATCAAGGATTTCTTATGAGAATTAAAAATGCATATACTAGGGGCTCCTGGGTCACAGTCATGATCTGCTCAGGTCATGATCTCAGGGTTCTGGGATCGAATCCTGCGTCAGGTTCCCTGCTCAGCGGGGAGGCTGCTTCCCCCTCCCTCTCTGCCTGCCTCTCTGCCTACTTGTGATCTCTTTCTCTCTGTGTCAAATAAATAAATAAAATCTTTTTTTTTAAAGATTTTATTTATTTATTTGACAGAGAGAGACACACAGAGAGAGAGAGAGAGAGAGGGAACACTAGTAAGGGAAGTGAGAGAGGGAGAAGCAGGCTCCTCGCTGAGCAGGGAGCCCGATGTGGGGCTTGATCCCAGGACCCTGAGATCATGACCTGAGCTGAAGGCAGAGGCTTAATTGACTGAGCCACCCAGATGCCCCATAAATAAAATCTTTTTTAAAAAAAGAAACCTGTGATAGATTTCTCAATATTTTCCTTATTATTTCAGTTTACAGATGATGAGACTTAGAATGGAGCAAGTTTTTGAGCCCAGTTATTTTGATACCAAGTCCAGATACGACCAAAATATTATAATGTCACTCAGAACCTGAGGAATCCAGAAGGATACCGTAAATTTAGGTGAAAAAAAAAATTAATGTGGAAGTTATTCTTACTCTATTTTGTTAAACTGTCACCACTGCTATGCTTTTTAATAGAAGCATGTAGTAGAAGGCCTATATTTTGCATGTTTCCTCTTACTCCTTCACTGCCTGGATCCTCAGCATCTTGCTTTACTGTAACAGATGTTATGCCTAACTTCTTAGCTTATGGTTCTGCCTTCTTGGGCCAGACGGTTGCTTGTTCTAGAGGAAATTGGCATAGCATAGTCACCTCAGTCATGCCATGATTTGAGTTTCTGGTTCCTTCTGTCACATGTGTACTTTCATCTTTCACCAGTCCATTTCCCCCAGACACATGACTTGGGATATGTGGTCAGTCACCTGCTTTGAAGTCTCATTTCATTCAAAGTAGAAAGAATGTGGCATCCCTGCTCTCCTTCTCCTGCTGTTTTCTTCTTCTCCTTCAGGAGACAGAGGGCTTTCTTTTATGAATAGACTTTTCAGTCTCCCCTTTTTCTGTCCATAATTAGCTAATACCACTTTCCCCACTTTACCTAATTGTTCCATTGCTCTGTGTGTGTGTGTGTGTGTGTGTGTGTGTGTGTGTGTGCACAATAGTAAAGAAATTTCTAACCCATATTGCTGAGGGAAATATTCTTTTCAGGTAGGATGCAGTGCCTTTTTTTTTCTTTTAGTCTTAAAGACTCCATTCATTTCCACAGTTACTTAGGCCAGTACCTCTCTCCCAAATTTTCAGTGAGGTTTTGCTAAGACAGATGGTTTTGTCATACTTTGCGTACCATACTAAAGATATACCCAGCCTCCTAACTATTTTTACTTGTATACAGTAAGGTTCACTCTTTGTGCTGTAAAGTTCAGTTGAGGTTGGCAAATGCATAATGTCATATATCCACAATTACAGTATTATAGAGAATAGTTTCACCATCCTAAAAAAATCCCTTGTGTTTCACTTTGTCAGTGCTACGTCATTTCCAGAACCTCTGAAATATTCTGATGTTTTTAATGCCTCTATAATTTGTCCTGCTCAGAAATTTATACAGTTGGACCCATAGAACATGCAATTTTTTGAGTCTGACTTCTTTCAATTAGCAGTAGGCATTTAAGGTTCATCTATGTAATTACTTGATAATTATTTTTATTGCTAAATAATATTCCCCTCTAAAGATGTAGCACAGTTTGTTTACCCATTCATCTGTTGAAGGGCATCTTGGTGCTTTCAGTTTTGGGAAATTGAAAATAAGCTGTTACAAACATTCATGAGCAAGTTTTTATGCCATTTGATTAAATACCCAGGAGCACAATTATTGAATATTAAGTTAAGACCATGTTTAACTTTGTAGGAAACTGCCAAACTATTTTGCAGAGCAGCTATGCCATTTTTCAATCTCAGTAGCACTGAATAAGAGTTCTTGTTCCTTTATGTCCTTGCCAGCATTTGAAATCACCAGTGTCTTAGATTTGAGCCATTTTAATTGGTGTGTAGGGGTATTTCTTTTTCTTTTTTTTTTTTTTTTAATTTGCAGTTCCCTATGACAAATCATATTGGTCATCTTTTCATGTACTTATTTGTCATCTGTGTTCTTTGTTGGTGCTCAGATATCTTGAAAATATTTTAATTGGTTATTAGTTCTCTTATTATTGAATTTTAAGAGTTCTTTGTATATTTTGGATCCAAGTCCTTTATCAGAAATATGTTTTCCAAAAATTTTTCACAATATGTGGCTTTGTCTCAGTGTGGATTTCATATTTGAAGAAATTAAATTTTTCTGTTAATGCTCAAATATTTCAATTCAAATCAAATGAGGTAATGTGCTTGAAATGCATGGAACTGAGGTCTTAGTCTATTCTAATGTATAGTGTATCCACATGTAAACAATTATACTCATGGCCTGCACTCCCTTTTTCTCTTTCACTCTTCCTCTTTCAACTCAACAGTTTTCAATCATGTGTGTAAGTGAATGTTGGTGTGTACTTGTGTGTTTTACCTGTAGTGTGAATGAATTTGGTTGCTGTGAGAAAAATCAACCAATTCATTGGTCTTTCTATTGTGGATATTCAAGAAAAACAAACATACTGTGTCACCATTAAAATCCAAAGTGAGTAATAACATATCCTCCATTGCATCAAATTGGAATGTAAGCACTAACATGGTACCAGTGATTTTTTAGCTGTCTTCCCACCCAGTATGGAAACGTTTGTGTATCAATGTTAGAATGTCTTTAAGCCCTGATGTTTCTGTCTGGAAATTGTTATTGTCTGTTAATTAATTTCAATTATGGCAGTAGGAGAATTATAATCATATTAAATGCTGGTATTTTGATAGTTTTCTAAAAAAGAAAAAAAAATGAGTCCAAGATGTTTTTGTTCTTCTTGGATTGCATCATTCTTCATTAAGGTTTACTGAAAGAGCTCATTTGAGGTAGTTTTGATTGTAAATTCCATATGTCAACTTGTAAAGCTTAGTTGCCAAAATAAGAAGACTAGAAACAGAAGGGAATGCTTAATGAAGCACAGCACATACCAGCTAGTCATTGTTGGAAAATCATTGCTGAGTGAAATAGATGTGGGATTATTTCCGTGGGCTGAGAATTTTAGAAAGTATTCCATACTAGAGTAATGTAAATTGGTTATAAGTAAGTATATTTAAGGATATATGTGTACTTACCTTTGCGTAACATTTCCAATAGCTTCTGCATAACGGTTTAATGATTACTGCCGTCTAGAACTGGTGAGAAAGCAAGCTGCTCTGTTGGTACAGCTACCTTCTCTGAAGAGCAACTGGCTCCTCACAAGACCGCATGTACAAGAATTTATATTAGTTTTTCTATGGGAAAGAGAATAAAAACAAAGAAATGAAAGGATGGACATTTTCAGGTACTTAACCTGGATTTTCTAAAGAGCATATAGAATCTTTGAGAGTAATGTAGAAATCTGTATATCACACAGTGGTATATGAAGGGTATGTTTGTGTCTTAACAGTTGAATAATTTTTTTTAAACAAAGGATGACTATTATACCTTTGGACTTCAAAAAATATGATTTTAGCAATTATAATTCTGCATTTGATAAGCCCAAAAATTCTTTATACTTTTCTGTGCATTAAAGATAGTAATAGCTTATATTACTCTGAAATCAAAAAAATCCTATATAGATTGAATATTTTATGTCCCTATATCACAAAGATTTATCCTCTAAAAACTTTAGTCATTTAATTAATATTATAAATCCACATAAGTGGAAACTGCAGTATGATGAGATAGTTCTCACAATGAGGAATCAAAGTCATTAGAGCAGAATTGAACAGACAACTAGATAGGACACTTGAAAGGGGACTTTACCATCCCTCTTCTAATGAAATCATCCCTCATTAATATTGGAATTCATTAATTGAAGTAATTGAATTAATTTTATTCTTCACATGTTCTAAAATAACAAATTTTAGCCTTATTTTTTCAATTCAGTGTATATTTTAGTAGCTTTAATGCTTCCACCTATATTTTACTCTTATTAAACACTACTTTGGGGGGCTTAGGAGATCTGTAATCACATTCCTTTGTTGTCACTCAACATATGATCTTGTCTCAGTTTTCTCATATATGAAATAGAGTTTTCTTATGTAAAGCATCCTTACTAGGAACTGTACACACTAAATGAGATAATCCTAGATGAGAAACTGACATGGTGATCCGCAGGTTGAAAAAAAACAGTAAGCAGTCACTACCGCCAGTAGTATTGTGAACTGAGATGGTATGTGACACATGTAGTCAGTTTTCACAGAATACACTCAAATAAGTGAACATTTCTTCTACTTTCACCCCAAATTCAAACTTAACATTTCCGGCGAGCAAGTACCCTGTTCCATTTTCAAAGGATGTAAACATTAGTTTGAAGAGCATTGAGCTTTAATTCTTCCAGTCTAATTGTTGAGATACCTTTGCTGAATAATCAAATGAAGAAACTTAATTACTTAGAATTATCACTTTCCTCTTACAAAAAAATATTTTCAGAAACATTTGGTTTTTACATGTAGAATTATTCCTACACTGTACTGAATTAAACTATTGTTATTTTTATTAAAGTCAAAGGAGTTGAGTGTCTATAATAACTATTTTTGTAGTCCTCATTGTAAAATGCTCAAATAAATGTATACAGCAAAGAAACTTTCTTGAATCTATTTACAAAACCACATAATTTTATGAATTGCAATAAATCTCTATCAAAATATTTTTTGGACTAGTGGCATAGATTTTATTACTATTAACTCAGAAAAAGACACCACAGTGTCTGCATGACATTACAATATATATTTAATTTATCCCCTTCCATATTTCCTTTTTCTGGCAAATATTTCTCTGCACAGTTTTCTGTGAACTCAACATCAAATATCCATACACTAAACCTGTACTTCGCACATGTGTAATTTAAGTCATTTAATTTTTTAAAGCATAAAAAGACAAATTCTGGTTTTTAGTGGTCCTTACTAAATCATGCTATGATTTAAAAAGTAAAGGGCAAGAGCAAAACAGTTGCTGAGAATGTATAAAGCATTGAAGATATTCCAGGAAAGGACACAACAGAGCATAGCAGAAAGAGATGAAGGTTTTGCTAAGTTGCTGAGTGAAATAGATGTGGAATTATACAGCAGACCTGCTGTCCAGGTCTGCTACTACTAATATATATACACACACACATATATACACATGTGCATATACACATAAATTCACGTGTGTGTATATATATATGTATGTGTATGTATGAAATTTCATTAAGAACTTGGTTCCTATTTTAACATCTTGGAAGGAGGAGTAACCCTTTCTAAGATTTTAATATTAGAATCAAGTTATTGAAATTTTACAATTAATTTTTTATTAATTTTTATAGTTCTAAACACTTCTCTCCTATAACATTCCCTTCTTTCCCAAGAAGCTAATGACCCTGCTAAATATTCTAATAAACTTAGATAATTTAGCAGTAGAGGTCATGGGAGCAAGTAAGTGTGTATACAGAGGAGGTGATTAGATCATACTATCAGAAAAAAATATTTAGAATAACATCTTTGATATACTCGTCAGTGTAGTAAATGATAAAGTAAATCACTTCTTTTAGATTGTTTAGAATATTTAGATAATTTCAAAAATGCCAATGGTAACTCTAACAAACATCATCTATTTTTATAGTTGACTTCTCTTTTGCACCAATGTTTGGAGTTTTATATAATAAAAATACTTTTAGTGCACCTCTGAGCATTAATTTAAAACTGTTCGTGTATGTGTGTGGTTCTTTCCATTGCAGATTATGAGGACATGTTTAAAGTATCTTATTACTTTCCTTCATGTTTAATAAGAACTATTATTACTTTGTGGGCATAATTTAGAAACTCTGTGACAAACTAGTTAGTATTAGTCTGGCAGTTGAAAAGTATTAATTGAAGTTATTAAATATCAGGTTATTATTTTACAAAATATAAAGCTATAAATATCACATATTATGTTTTTTCTTATTAGAAACACAGCTGAACTATTACCTTTGTATTCCATTTCTAATAAAATGGTATTAATTTATTTTCTTTTTATAATAAACATTTAATATTAACTTAATACCAACTTAAACAATGGCATCAAATTAAGCAATTGTTGAAAAATACTGGATTTATTTGAAAGATAATGAAGTGCAGTGGAAAGAACACAGACTGAATGTCAGTAGACGTATCTGTAGGTCAGGATCTGCTCAAACCAGCTATATAACTGTCAATAAGATATTTGGCATTTTGGGGTCTCAGTTTCCTCAGCTATAAAATGAATTTTTAGAAAAATGAGTAAATCTCTTTATGTTCTCTATTGCCACCTTTAGTTGGGTTATAAAGACAAAAATATACATAAAAAGAAAGAAAATAATAGACATTTCTATTATGTAATGAAATGTAGGTATTAGGCAATTGTTTAATTTATTTTTGATAAGTACTGCTATTTTTTAAAATCTTGTACATATTTAGGAAGGAATAAAAAAGTTGAAAGCAGAATAGAGTATTTTAGAATATAGATAGTGGTAAAAGACAAAATAGATTTGAAGAGAGGAAATCTAAATATGAAAGTATAATTATAATGAAAAATGAGAAGACTGAACATAACTGAAAATAAACATCTTTCAAGCCTGTATATTTCTGCTTGAATGAAAAATATTTCTATTGTCCTACTACCATAACTACTACCATTGATCTGCAATTTCTACTTGCTGCTTTTCTTCCCAGTTGTTATTTTAAATTTTGTGTGAAATATAACTATTTGTAAAGTTCTTCCTGACAAAATTTCAGGGTAGAATTAAAATTTCAATTACAAATTATATGGCTTTGAATGGCATTAACCTGGCTTCATTACAAATATTTTAAGTAATGACCACCAGCAAAGGAAGAAAATAAAGATCTAGCAGAATACCATGGACTTCATAACATATAAAGACAGCTAAAATGGATGTAGTGTGAAATTTACTCATTCATTTCAACAAATTCATTTATTTGGTGCTTACAATGTACAAAATGTCATTTGTTAGGAGTGACATGGGCAAGCATTGTCCCTGTCCTGAAAGAGTTAGTAAGTTCTGCTTCACTAAATAAAATCTTCCTTGAGTAGAACCACTTTTGAAGAAATTTGAAAATGGACAAAGAGTAAACTTTGGAGTGGAGGCATTGCTTCTGCCTCTAGGTAGGCACATGTGTTTGCATATACATGAGAAGAGAGAGAGAGAGACAGGGAAGTGGGGGGAGAGGGAGAGAGAACCTAATCAGACTTGTTTTGGTGTTGCAAGTTGCTATTGTGTAAAATGACATACTTTGAAGTGCAGAAATTATAATCCTATTTGATTTCCTACTGACTGAAGGGCTGCAAATTGGGGCAAAATATGTCACATTAAGTGTTTAGTGAAGGAGGAAGAAAGTCATCAAGCATTAGCTACCCTCTAGGAATGCTAGTCCTGACATGTTTCAGACTTTGGTCAAAGTTGGAAAAGGAGGAGTAAAGTGAAATCTAAAAAAGAAGGATGCATAATCATGTTGGATCTCAATATCATTAAAAAGCAAACAAATAGTATATTCCAAATACACTCTATCCACATTAAAAACACATATATGGGGATAGATACCAAATTGATCATCCTGGTTAATTTAGAAGATGGAATAAAATATGTATGGATGACATGTTTCTGTACATATCTCTGAACTATTTTGACTATTAATAAAAATGTAACATTTTCATAAAAAGAATAAAACCCTGGAAAAAAGGACCAGTAGTAACATACTCTGGCATTATTTACCCACACCCTAACAGTATCTACAAAAACAAAACCAAAAAAAAGAAAAAAAAAACACCTCTCTTTTTCTCTTTCATTGTGGGTTTTTGGTTTTTAGTAATAGTTTCCCTTTTTTGTTTGTTTGCTTGGTTGTTTGTTGTTGTTAGGACACTATAAAAAGGGGATGTGGACAGTGGAACAAGGAGATGCTTTAAAGCAGTTCTTAGCTTAGCTTTCCACTTTTGGTTAGGGCCTATCAACTGAAAGGCATGCCTTCTGCTTCAAGTTCTGATCACAGTTGCAGGTTGGGGCTGGCTGTAGGCTAAGAGACAGCACCCCGTGGTTCATTGGTATCACGGCATAAAAAATTTAGTCATTGACACACTGTTTTTCATAAGAAATATTTTCTTAATGTCTACTGTATAGCAAGCAATTAACATAAGCTCCTAGGAAAGTAGATTTTAATTTCACAAACCCTGTCTTCAAAAGACTTAGAATTCACTGGAGAGAGATACTCTCATAAACAATCTATTGTAATACAGTGTGATAGCTCTATTATAAAAGTACGTAAAAGCATAAGGGATGGGGCAGGATTTCTGCATGAAACTGCTCAAGAAAGGCTACTTAGAGTGAAATTTGAGTTGGATCTTTAAAAAAAAATGAGCAAACGTTTGCTAGGTGGATTGCAGTTTGCAGAAAGGCATTTATTACCAGCAGAGAACATTACATCTGACAAACCCCAGAGGAATTAAAAAAACGACTATTATGGAAAGCTGAAAAGTTACTTTTTCAAATTATAGGGGGAAAAGCAAGGAACAGCTGGAGATGGGACTGAGGATGAGATATGGGAATGAGGACTTTCAGGCCCTGACAATGTTTGTGCTTTCTCTTGTGGGTCATGGAGAACCATGGAAGCACTTTTAGCAAGTTTATAACAAACCGAAGATCAGACCTTCCCTTTTTGGCATTGTTCATTTTCCATTTTTATATTGAGGCATGCAGTTCTTCCCAAATAGAGAAAAGTATCCTTTTAAAAGGCATTTTATTAATTAAAGTAGAGCCAAATTTTACTTCCCTAAATAGTAACAGGGGAGGAAGAATGAATGTTCAAAGGGAAGGCTAACTCTGTAATGAAGAATGAGTTGGGCACACCCATGGGCTGCCATCAAATGAAGCAGTCATTGTTCCTATAATTTTTACTTCTAAACATATCATCGGGGGGAAAAAGGCAAAATATTTTATAAGCAATTTAGATAATAAAATGGGCAGCTCTTTAAACAACTTAGAGACCAGTGAACATTTTTTAAGTCATTTTTTCAAAAAGACTATGTAGTGTTACTGCTCTATTTATAATTATTTTATGAATGGTATATTCCTTTAGGGGATTAGCTCAGAATTTTACAAATATCATGGCACACAAATGCTGTACTTTGGGTTTTTGTTTGAATTGAGTTGTGTGTGGTCCTACACACAACTGGGATCATTGGCCGCTAATCCTCCTGTCTCCCAGAGAACAGAATTCCCATTGTTGCAGTTCTTCACTGGAAACAGCTGGGCTACCTTTCCTGGGTTAGTTGGCAGGATGGGCAGCTGCAGTCCCCAAATCACACAAATCACACAAATCACCAGTGAAGCTTATTTTGATTGCTAACTTCTGTTACATCAAGATACTTTTTAAAGTCTGTTTTTCTCTATGTTGCAGTAGATTCTTTCCATGCACTGCTTCACCCAGCAAAATGTTTGGGCTACGGGTCCTCTATTTCCACTGTAAAGATTCAAGCCTTTCCCAACCCTGGAAAAAATTACTCTCATATTTGTTGCTACATTTTGAATAGGAGAAAATCCTTTATTTCTTCCTTTTTTAGTTGTTTTCATAGTTCCCTCTAAAGTAGTTTTGGTGTTTTAGCATATATCTCAACATAGACTGAAAGTATGTACTTTGAGTTCAGAGCAGTTTGGGGCATAGGAAAATGCTTGCTTTCTTTGCTATGAAGGAAGATCCTCCATTGACGAACTTTCTTCTGTGCGATGAGACAATTGCTTTTTTAATATCAGCATGAGGCAGGATGGGCTGGAGAGAGAACATGGTCATGACAGGAGGTGATCCAAAATTGCTAAGGTAGTTTGTACAGAGCATGATGCTCTAAATCAATTCACTGATTGATTTAATGGGGAAACAGTATGTTGATTCATATGTAATATGACCCATATGTTACTAATATATTCCTTATAAAGGGATCTGAGCTTGAGAGAGTACAGTCAGGAAACACTGTTTTTGTTCTTTTCCTTTCAGTATCTTCCCACAGAAAATAACTCTAGAATTTCATCTCATCTATTAGATCTCACAGGCTTTCAGATATTGTATTAACAGTCTTTAATAGTATTATATAATTTTTATTTATGAAAAATTCTGGTATCATCTAAACAAAAACTTCTATCTTACATCATATTTGGCGTAGCTCAGGCTGACTCCTTCCAATTTCAGTTGCAGGGGACGCACGCCTTTTTTTTTTTTTTTTTAAGATTTTATTTATTTATTTGACAGACAGAGATCACAAGTAGGCAGAGAAGAAGGCAGAGAGGGAGAGAGGAAGAAGCAGGCTCGCCACTGAGCAGAGAGCCTGATGCGGGGCTCAATCCCAGGACCCTGAGATCATGACCTGAGCTGAAGGCAGAGGCTTTAACCCACTGAGCCACCCAGGCACCCCGAAACACCTTGAATGTACCTTTGTTCTTCTTTATCCACCTCCTCATTTCACACAACTCATTCTGCTGCTTTTGCCTTCCCAAGGAGGTTGAGATGGGCAGGGTGATAAGGATCAGAGGAGGAGACAGCTTTACTATGCTCTTGGATTCTCACTGTTGGCCACCTCTTCCTGGTATGTGTTAAACTCGCTGTCTGGCCTCTTCTAGCTGCTCCCTTTCTCTTGCCTTGGTGTCTCTAAGCACATTCTGTTAGGATCCACACAATCCAAGAGGCAACCATTGCTCTCAGATTCATTCATTGAAATGAATTCAATTGTATTCATTCAAGATGGTTTATACCAGGCTATAGTTGGTCTTTCCCAAATGTCCACAAGGAATGTTGCACATTTTTGCCTATTTCCTCCTTTTTAGCCTTGTCACACTGACAGGCTTCAGTCTTTTCTAGGAAAGGATATCCAAGCTTAAGGGACATGTTCTTTGCCACTCTCTGTTGTAGTCTCTCAGCAGCTCTGGCCTTCTGACTTTTGTAGTTCTACATACATTCAGCTGAGGTGAGTTTTCCTTTCTGGCGGTTACCCTTTCTACTTCTTTGAGTGTTTTCCTTCCACTTACTTTATCTGGCCATGAGAATGGAAATACCTGAAAGAGGTTTTCATCCAAATAATCTCTAGAGGTTCTCTACAGTGCCTCTAAGCATCTCTCATGCAGGCCAGCGGTGAGATGTATTGTAGACATTATAAGGCTGGTTTTGTTGCCTTGTTTCAAGCTTGGCACTGGGTACTTGTCACCATTGTTTTCAGCACTGCCGTTTAGTCTTGATTGTGAGAAAATAGTTATTCTCATTAACATCTTGATAAATTGATAACAATTTAACATATCTCATCTATGTGTTTTGTCTGTTGTGGTAGGCTGATAGTAGCTTGCAAGGATTAACCCAATGTCCTAAACCATGGAACCTGTCATGGTAAAATTGTTTTTTTAATAATTTTTACAATTTTTGAAAGTTTTTACAGATATGACTAATTTAAGGATATTGAGATGAGAAAAATATTTTTCATTCTCAGGTTGGGACCTAAATGTCATCACAGTGTCTTTGCAAGAGAGAGGAAGAGGGAGATTACATACTTAGGAGAAGTCATATTAAAATGGAGACAAATATTGGAGTTACAAGCACACAGGCCAAAGATGGCTAACATATATCCCTTCCAGCTCCTCACTAGAAGGGGTAAGGAATGGTTCTCCCCCCGGAGTCTCCAGAGGAAGGGCACTCCTAGTTTATTTCAGACTTCTGGATTCCAGAACTGTGAGAGAATAAATTTGTTTTTTAAGCTACTTAGTTGCTGGTAATTTGCGACAGAAACCATCAGAAACCAATAAATCTTTTATTACATATAACAAATCTATTCAAAAATCTCAGACCTCATGTCACTTAACTTATCAGAAATATTTCATATTGATGACCTCACCCTTCTTATTGGCACACTTTCTTAACTTGGTTTCAAGATGCCATACTCTGATTTTCTTCATCCTTCTGGCTGGTTCTTCTAAATTTTCTTTTAGATTCTTCTTTTCCCAGACGTTTTAATATGGAGAACCATAAGGCTGTCTTTTGTCCATATCTCTAGCTGTGTCCTTTCCTTACGATATTTTTTATTGTCATGGTTTTAAATACTATAATTACTTCCAAATGTGTATGTCCAGTTCAGGCCTCTCCACAAACTCTGAATCACATCTCCAGTGACTATTTAATATTTCTGGTTAGATGTTTAATAATTATTACTCAGTAGCATATGAAAACCATACTTAGAACCTCCCATCCCCTTCAGATTGAGCCCATCCATGGTCTTCCTCACTGCAGCTGAAAGTAACTCCATAGCTTAGACTAAAATTTTTAGAATTACACTTCATTATTCTATTTCTCTTTTATTCTATATCTAAATCCTCAGGAAATATTTGTTCTTGTATTTTAACAATATATCTAGACTCTAACCACCTTTCATCATCTTCGAAGTTACTATGCTCATTTAAGTAATAGCCTCTTACTTACTCTCTTTGATTCTATACTTGCTTCTTATTTGCTACATAGCTGTTAGAGTCATGGTTCACCTAAGGGAGGATTTCTCCTTCTGGGAAAGAGGATAGGCTTATTTTTTCCTATTCTTCCCAGTAAGTACAACTAAAATTCCTGGATTAAGACAAATTTAAGAAGACTCTTAAAAGTAGAGAGAAGGTGGCAAACCAGCTAGAGATCTTTCAGGACCCAAGAAACAATATAGTGGAAAGGTCCTTGGGGTTTTCTTTTTGCTCTATATATTCCAGACTGCATCCTTGGGAAGTAAGAAACCCAGAAACACCAACTGGTACATAAAAACTAACCAGCCCAAGTAAAACCTGTTTTCTCTGGCCAGTAGACCAGGAAAGGGGCAAATAATAGTGAATCTGCTCCATCAAACATCAAAAGAAAAAAAAAAAAATTATGGACTGAACCACACCCATGCCAGCCAAAGTAACATAGGGATACCAAGGTGTTATCAGAGAAGGCAAGAGTGGTATCAGAAGGCAAAGTGGAAAGCCATAGCTTTTACTGCTGCCATGAAGTAATGAGCCCACTACCGTCAGCACCCCCCCCACCACACACACACACTATGATATCAGTGAGGGCTATATGGGGAGTATAGACTTTTACCACCACCCAGTGGTAATGAAGCATCTGCCCCACTTCTCACTGGAATGCTGTCAGAAGAGGCCTAATGGAGGATCAGGACATTGACCACCATTCAGCAGTAACAACATTATTCCCCCCTCCCCAGTACACACACAAACACAGTGTCAGTGGAGACCACTTGGAGAGCCAGAAATTCAACCCCTACCTAGCAGTAATGAGAATACTCTCCCCCACCTCAAATGTCAGTGGAGGCTGAATTTGGAACCTCAGCTTTCACCCCATCTGGCAGTAATGAAGCAGCAACCCCCTTCACACACCAGACTGGTTTTAAAGAGTACTAAAACACAAGATTTAAGTTTTCTAAGTCCAGAGTCTTTTAATACCCAAAATATCTAGATTCCAATAGAAAATCACTTGTCATAACAGGAACCAGGAAGATCTCAAACTGAATGAGAAAAGATAACAAATGCCACTGAGATGGGATACATGTTAGCATCATCTGACAAGGATTTTAAAACATTCATCATAAAAATGCTTAAATGAACAATTGCTAGCAGGCTTGAATTAAATGAAAATAAAATTAGAAAGTTCCAGCAAAAAAAAGAAAAAAATAGAGGATATAAAGACAAGCAAAATTTAAATTTAAAAACAAAAAAAAAAAAAAAAAGCCAATAACCAATTAAAAAAAAAAAACACCTCAGTAGACAGGTTCAAAAGCAAAATGTATAGAAAAGAGAAGGGTGTCAGTGAACTTGAAAATAGAACAATAGAAATATCTTGATTTGAACAATAGAGGAAAAAACAAACAGAAGCTCAGGGACATGTGAGATTATGATCAAATATCTAACATCTGTGTCACTTTGGTCACAGAAATAAAGGATGCAATATATCAATGGTAAAGTATTTAAAGAAATAACAGCTGAAATTTCCAAAATTTTACAAAAATCCTAAAGCTACAGATTCAGGAAGCTTCCTGAATCGCAAACAGGATAAGCCAGTGGAATGCATGTCAAAAAACACAAAAAATATCTGAAGACTGATCAAGAACATGAAAGTCTTGAAAGTGGCCAGAGAGAAATGAAACCTCATGTATAGTGGAAATACAATTGAAATGACAGTAAGTTATCTCCTCAGAAACCAAGGAGACAGAAAGCAGTGGTACTGTATTTTTTACAGACTGAAAGAAAATTTTCAACTCGAAATTATGTATCCAATGAAAATATTCTTCAGGAGTGAAGGAGAAATCAAGACATTATCATATAAAAGAAAACAAAGAATTTGTTTCTAGCAGAGCTATTCTAAAGAATAACTTAAGGAAGTTCTCCAGATAGAATTAAAATGATAAAAGAAGAAATCTGGAAAGGTCAGGAAAGAAGGAAGGAAGGAAAAATACAGAGCAAATATCTAACTATATGTAATAAACAAAAACTCTTCTCTTGAGCTTTCCAATTTGTGTTTGATGGCTGAAGCAATAATTATATCCATCTAATGTGGTTCTGACTGTATACTGAGAAAATATTTATGACAAATATAAGCAGAGGGGTATATATAGGGAGACGAGGATTCCAAACTTGAACTAGTAAAACGTGTCACTAATGATAGGGAAAAACTGTGCTCTAAGATGGCTGACCAAACCAGCAAGGGAATTCCAGTCCCTGTCTCAAAGCCCTTCCGGGTTCTTTTTTCCTCCGCCGTTTCCCCTGCGCGCCAAATGTACCAAATTTGCGGAAGTAGAAGGGTATAAATTCCCCTCCCTGCTTGTGCTTGGGGCTCAGGCCTTTGGAGAACAACCCCGTTTGAGCCCACGGATGTTAAATAGACCTCCAGTCCTCCAAAGTCACCGAGTGCTGCTTGGTTCTTCCGCCAGAATCCAGTCCAGGTTTCACAACATTAATAGACTTTGATAAGTTATAGGTATAAACACTATAATAGCTAGAGCAACTACTTAAAAAACTTGTAAAGAGATACACCCCAAAACACTGTATATGCATTACCATGGACTTCTAAAATGTGTTCATGTGACCTACAGTAAAAAGGAAAAAAAAAAAAAAAAAGAAGCCAGAAATAAAAACAGAAAACAAAACCAAAACCAAAAAATGACAGAATTGAGTTTACACTTAGCAGTGTTACTTTGAATTTAAGTAGTTTAAATATACCAAGTGAAAGATTAGTAGAGTGGATTAAAAAATCCTGATGGAACTGTATGCTGTCTCTAAGAAATTCACTTCAAATATAATTATATACATAGTTTGAAAGCAAAAAGCTGAAAAAAATCAGAAAGCCTTAATCAAAAGAAAACAAGAGTAGCTATGTTAATATCATACAAAGTTGATGTTAGACCAAATAATATCACCAGGATAGAAAGGAACATTACATAATGATAAAAGGATCAATTCACCAAAAGGCTATAACAATCCTAAAAGTGTTTGCACCAAACACCAGAGCTGGAAAATAGTGTGAAGCAAAACTGATAGAACTGAAAACAAATGGACAAATTCACAATTATGGTTGGACCTTGAAAGAATATAGAGGACCCTAACACAACTATTAATCAACATGATATAATCAGTATTTATGGAGCACTCCAACCAAGAACAGTATAACACCCACATTGTTTTCAAATGTCCATGGAGTATATATTAAGATATACTGTATCCTGGGCCATAAAACAAACTTCAGAAAGAAGTCATAAAATAAACTTTAAAAGAAAATAAATGATACAGAGTATGTTATCTGACCACCATGTAATTGGTCTAAAAATTGATAACAAAAGATGAGGAAATTTTCCAAATACTTGAAACTAAACATCTCTAGTTAATCCAAGATCAAAAAGAAAGTCTTGGGGTGCCTGGGTGGCTCAGATGGTTAAGTGTCCAACTTTTGGTTTCATCTCAGGTCATGATCTCAGGGTCATAAGATCCAGGTCTGTGTTGGACTCAGGCTCAGTGCAGAATCTGCTTGAGATTCTCTCCCTCTCCCTCCTCCTTGCCCCTTCTCCAGTCATGTGTGAATGAGTGTGTTCTCTCTCAAATAAATAAAATCTTTTTAAAAAGAAAGTCTCAAGGGAAATTTCATATATTGAACATAAATTTGTCCAAACTCACCTAATGTACAACACCAAGAGTGAACCCTAAGGTAAATTATGGACTTTAGGTAACTGTAATGTGTCAGTGCAGGGTTAGCCATGATAAAATTAGCACCATTCTGGTGGTGGAGACTATGCATGAGACATATGGGAAATCTCTGTATCTTCCTTTCAATTTTGTTGTAAACCTAAAACTGCCCCCCCACCACAAAGTCTTTAAAAAATATATTGAGCAGAATAAAAATAAAAATTTGTGGGATACAGCTCAAATAGTACTCAAAGGAAAACTTATAGCATTAAATGCTAATAGAATAGAAGAGAAAAAGTCCCAGACAATAATTTTACCTCCCAAGAAACTAGTAACTAGAAAAGAAGAGCAAATAAATCCAATGCAAGCAGAAGGAAGGAAATAATGAAGAATAGAAATTAATGAAATTGAACCCTTCCCCCCCAAAAAAAAGAATAGAAAAAAAGAATGAATCAAAAACCTGATTCACTGAAAAGATTGATACAATTGACAAAACACTACCACGATGAACAAAGGAAAAAGAGAGAAGTCATCATTACTCACCTTGGGAATAAAATAGGGGGTATCGTTACAGACACACTGCAGATAACAAAGGGTAAGTGAATACTCTGAACAGCTCTACACACATAAATTGAATAACTTACATGAAATGAACCAATTCCTCAAAAAGTATAAACTACCACAGCTTATCTAATATGAAATGGGTGGTTTGAATAGCCCTATAATTACTGAGAGAATTTAATTTGCATGTAAAAATCACCGGGGAAATAAATCTTCAAGCCCAAGTAGTTTCATGAGAGAATTCTACTTAATATTTAAAAAACATACCATTCTGCTCAAAATCCTCCTTGATGTCCCATTTCACTCAGAGTGAAAGACAAATTCTTTCTATGACTACCAGAGCACACATGATAAGGCCCCCAATTACCTCTGTGAACTCACTCACCACCTCTCCACTTTTTGTTCCCCGACATCTGAGCACACATCTAATCAAATGGGTCTCCTTGTTCCACAAACAGGCACAGCGGGCCCATTCCCACTACAGGAATGATGTACTACACTGCAAATTCTTTTTATTTTATTATTATTATTTTTTTTAAGATTTTATTTATTTGAAAGAGAATGGGAGAGAGAACACGAGAGGGGGTGAGGGGCAGAGGGAGAAGCAGACTCCTCACTGAGTAGGGAGCCCGGTGCAGGACTGGATCCCTGGACTCCAGGATCCTGACCTGAGCCAAAGGCAGTTGCTAAACAAACTGAGCCACCCAGGTGCCCCTACACTGCAAGTTCTGGTTAGTATCTATATTGGTCAGCTCAGGCTGTCATAAAAAGTATCACAGATGGGGTGGCTTAAGAAACAGGAATTTTTTTCTCAGTTTGGAGGCAGGGAAGTCCTTATATAATCAAGTTGCCAGCTGACTTGGTTCCTGGTGAGAGCACTGTTCCTGGCTTTCAGATGGTCACCTCCTCATTTTGTCCTTCATTGCAGAGAGAGCAAGTAAGCTTTCTGAAACCTCTTCTTCTTTTTTTTTTTTTAATTTTTAAATTTTTTTATTTTTAAAGATTTTTATTTATTTATTTCACAGAGATCACAAGTAGGCAGAGAGGCAGGCAGAGAGACAGGCAGAGAGAGAGGAAGGAAAGCAGGCTTCCTGCTGAGCAGAGAGCCCAATGCGGGGATCCATCCCAGGACCCTGAGATCATGACCTGAGCCGAAGGCAGAGGCTTTAACCCACGGAGCGACCCAGGCACTGCTCTGATAACTTTTCTTACATAGGCTCTGATTTAATGGGACCAAAGCCTCAACTCATAACTCCCATCTAATTTCCTCTGAAAGGCCTCATTTCCAAATACCATTACTTTGGGGTTTAGGGCTTCAACATATAAATTTGTGGGGTCACAAAATTTCAGTCCACAATAATATACATTTAATTTATTTCTTCACTTTTAGATCTTGAATCAAATGTCACCTTTCAGGCTTTGTCATATAACTCTTCAATACCCATGCCTCTCCCAATGCTTTCTATTTCTCTCCTGTGCTTGACTTTTTGTTTTATACTTGTCACATCTTATAAACCATAGAGTTGACTTATTTTTCTTTTGTTTTGTCTGACTCCTTCACTATAACATAAGCTATAGGTGGTAAGATATTTTTAATGTGTTTTTACTTTTTTCAACACTATCCTTACTTCCTAGAACAGCTTCTGACACATATTAGGCACTGGATAAAAATGTGTTAAATAAGTGAATACCATTAATAATCATATTTCCAGATTCACCACTTAATCAGCCTAATTATTACATTTTGGAAGAATAGCATAAAGTTGAAAGTAGTTGAACTTAGATTTAATTTTTTTTTTAATCTGAGGAGATAATTGTTCACAATGAGCCTGTTTTTTTATTTATTTATGTATTTATTTTTTTAGAGGAGAGACAGAAAGAGAGGGGTGGGAAGGGGTAGAAGGAGAGGGAGAGAAAGAATCTTTTTCTTTTTTTCCTTTTTTAATAAGATTAATTCATTTGAGAAATAGTGGAGGGGGGAGATGGCAGAAAGAGAGAGAGATAAACAGACTCCCCACTGAGGGAGTAGGGCTCGATCCCATGACCTTGAGATCATGACCTGAGCCAAAGCTAAGAAGTCAAAAGTAGGATGCTTAACCAACTGAGCTAACCAGGTGCTCCAAGAAAGAGAATCTTAAGCAGAATCCACACCTAGCATGGAGCCCCACATAGGGTTCAATCCCAGTACCCTGAGATCATGACCTGGGTTGAAACCAAGAGTCAGATTCTTAACTTACTGAGCCACCCATGTGCCCCAGTTAAATTTAGATTTTAAAATTATAAACAGTTTCTGAAAACTCTCCCTGTGAAATTTAAAATATATGAGAACCTACTTATTTCCGCCATACCTGTGGCTTTGACTAGTTTTCTTTCTCATTTTTTTTCTCTTTATCACTTTATAGTTTAATTTCCATCTTGTAATACATCTAATTTTTCTTACTTTATTTAATTGCCATTTTCTACTATTTTATAGAGTGCTCATAAACTAGTCATCTTAACACTTATTAACATTTTAAATCTTTGATTAAGAAAATAGGCTATAAATCCTTTTTAATTATATATTCAGTAATATAATTTATGAATATATTTGTGTTCTCATTAAGTTCAAAGTAGGTGAATTATGCTTGAAGTTTTAAAAATTATATAACAGATAAGTATAATTTTAAAATTTTAGAATATTCATAAATATATTAGATTCTTATATCACCTATCAATTGCCAGAGCCAACATATAAAATTAAAAAAATATAATATTCATTTCCTCACTGAAAAGATTATTTTAACCTAAGATAATCACTGGAAATATATACCAGGCATATTGATATAAGAAGATCTCTGTATATAATATGTAATTAAACTTACATAAAAACAATAACTATAATTTTTCTAGACTAGTGCGAATGAGCCTAGATTAAATCAATTGAAATAACTGTATGAAGTCTTTATGTTGAGAACAATAAAATCTGCCAGTTTAGTGGACACTTGTATCCTGATTATTCATACTTTTACATTCTCTTGAAATCATGTTTGTGGAATTTATAACTGTCAAAATTATAATTTTCTTATTTAGATTCATGTAGTAAAACAATTTGAAAGCTGCCAATTTTGCACATTATTAAACAGCATGCATGCCAAATTCTGATTTTTTTATTATCCTGATTATTTCTACTTTGGGAATTCCATTATAACAGTCAGTCAGCAGTCATTTGGGGTCTATTTTAAACTGCATATGGTACCAGCTATAATTAGTATTTGAAAAGGATCATAAAATAGTTCCACAGGGTTTTTTTTCCTTTTTATGAATTTTCTGAATCTATTTTACTGATAGCCAAAGAGGCAAATTATTTTATTGGATTTCCTTTCATGTTATTGAGTATTTAGTGTTAACACTTTGATATTATAATAATATATAATTGTTGATATTCTAATATATTGTTTCCATACTTAGAATGATGTACCTGTATAAGTTATATAACACAACATATAGCAGATAAATGTTAACCCCTATTAATTACAAATGTGAATACTGTATAAAAGCTCTGCAATCTGGTTTCATGGAACCAGAATGCCAAGTTTTCACCTGCAATTAGTTGGCGGGGCGGGGGGGTAATTGTTTTATTTTTACTCCTAGCTCTTGGGTAAAACAGAATTTAGGCCTGAGGCAAGCAGCATAAATTTCATGTTTTTGACTGCAGTTGTTGACTTAGGAAAGGGAATATGGGATAGGAATAGGAAAGGGAAAATTTTGTATTTTCTTCAGTACCTGGGGGGTAAAATAATGTCCTTTTTATTGAATATGAATGAAGGGGAATCCAGGTCCACCCCTAGAGTTGCTTGCAGTCATTTTGTGATCATGAGGTTACCCTGAAAATGGTACCTACACAGAGCTAAGAGATCAGAGAGGCAAGGCTTGGGAACATCTTTTGAGTCCTTGGTCAAGTTGAACCCAAAGCCACCCCTGGACTATTCATGTGCATAAGATATCACATTCCCTTTCTTCTTTAAATTGACACTATTGTTGATGTCATTGTATATTTGCAACTAAATTATTTATAAAATTATACACACTGGATTGTACACACTGGATTCACTGGTTCTCAATCATCACAGTTAATTAAAACCACATATGAGATTTTTAAATAATAATGATGTCCAAGTCCTGCTCAGTCAGTTTAAACCAGGATTTCTGGGGTTGTGTCATGGGCATGAGTGTTTTGTATTTTGTTTTCTTTTGTTTTATAAGAGCTCCTCAGATAAGTGTTAATATATAACAGGGTTTCAGAACTGATTTAGATAGAAACTATGGGTTACTAAATCCAGGAAAAAAGAGGAATTGGAAACAAGACATCACTGTTTCAGAACTGAGAAGGGATAAAAGAAATATGAGTTAGTCTTATTTTAATAAAAGAGGGGTTAAGATACTATAAATTAGAATTTTTACCTAGTCAAATAATAAGTGTTTAGTCTTTATTGAAGTAATAATTTCTAAGATAGACTCCTGAAAAGCTGTATGTGAAAGATGATTAAATGAGACATCCATCTTTATTATTTTTATTTTGTAATACTCTAGAATACCAAATATGCTCAAATCTTTCATCTTTTATAATGGCTTTACTTTTCAATTTCAGGGAATATTTTTAATAAAGAGTACCTGTATATCTTGATAAATTTGTTCATAATGTCCGTGTCTTTATGATCAAGAATTGATGTCTTCAAAAGTACATCTGAATTTAGGTATAGGTTGAGGCATTGTCCTCCAATACTATGTTGGTGAATCGCATTATTGTATATCCATGCTCTTTGTCATATTATAACATACCTGTCCTCTTACTAAAGGCAGAATGTATTTTTCTGCTTCTTGACTTTAGGCACAGCCGTGTGTTTTGCTTTAGCCAATGGAATGTGAATAGTCATGATGCAAGGGCTTAAAAATCCCTTGTACAGTAGGGCATGTTCTCTCTTATAATTCCACTGTTACCTTGAGGAGAATATGCTCTGGCCAGCCAGCTGGTATGAGGAATACCAGAGGAGACAGGTGGAATAGAACCAACTCAAAGATACGTAAGTGTCAAGAACAGTGTCATTACTATAGCCTGAAACGGAGATTCTCTGCTGAGGATTGGGCAGACCCCAACTGATAGACTCTCAGGCCTGGCAGAATAAATGATTGATGAGTCATTAAGTTTTTTCAGGGGGTTTGTTATACAGAATTATGGCAATAGCAATAAATTTAGTCTGCAGAGCAAATCTTTCTCAAACTTTTTTATTCTGGTAATAAAAGGCAGGAATATATATATATCTATATAGATATATAGATATATATTTATTTATTTATTTTAAGGAGCGATAGAGAGCACAGGAGCACCTGCAGAAGAAGGAGAGGGAGAGGGAGAGAGAATCTCAAGCAGACTCCCTGCTGAGTGGAGCCCAGACCTGAGTTCACAACCTGAGCTGAAACCAAGAGTGGGAACGCTTAACTGACTATGCCACCCAGCTGCCCAAGACACAATCTTCAATTATACATTTCAGGTAAAACTTAAAATGACTATACTTTGGGAAGCATTTGGCTTAAATAGTCTCTAAGATTCCTTTAGAACAAATACTTTATTTAGAAGAGAGACACTGAGATCAGTGTTTTTCTATTGATGCCTCTATATTGAAAATATAGAAAAGGCAACTAAAAACAAAGCCTGATGATTGTATAATTTTGCACAGAAAAGTACTTAATGATTTTGAAGGGCTTTTATTCTAGGGTTTTTCACTGATAATTACTCACCAAGTACTTTTGAGTGTTTTCAGTTTATTATTTTTTTGCATTTCCAGATATAAAACTATTAACTTTTCACAGATCAGTAAGATATGTAATAATTTAAATTATCTCATTATATACTTTTTACACAGTAATTGTTGAGTTTGAGGGTTTTAGAAAAAGCATTGTATTTATGATGATGATTATAAGTAAGTTTCATGAAGTTGTAATTTATGGTTTGGAAGAGAAGGCCAAAATTCCAAATGTGTTTCATAAGGTGTTGACTTTGTGATGCATCACTAAGAAGATGACATTTGTTACTTAGCTTAATATTTTTTATTTCTGAGAGAAAAAGTTATTGCATACTTTATACAGAAATCACAGAATGATGACATTTCAGTGGAAAAATATAAGAGGATATGAATTCTGAGAATTAACATAAAAAATAATTTATCACATCACTGTCCACATTCCAAAAATACATGGAGGACACAGTGAAATGAGTCCTCTCATTTCAAACATATTGTTTCCATTTGCATATAGCAGTTCTTCAGTCTGACAAAGACGGGCACTTTGATAGGAACTAACTCAGAAATAAAGTCATCGTATTTCAATACTGGATTTTTTAAAATCAATTTTATAAAAACACAGAGGAGATTCTATTGATACGAAAGAGATGAGTATCTTCATCTCATAGTGTGTGCATTTAAAGGCATAATTTTAAATAAGCCTTTATAAATTTGAAAAGTAAACCTTAGCATAGGACATGAAGTATAAATACTTTTTGTAATATGTGGTGATATCACATGTATAATATTACATATTAATGTGTCTCTCTTATAAAACTTAACACTTTTGCATTTAAGTAAAGGAATTTTTTGCCTTTTTGGAAAGATTCTAGGCAATGCTTTTTAATTGAGAAGAAAAATATTTCAATGAAATGCATATAACTAGGTCTCGGATATTCAGCACATTAAAGAGAAAAAGGTAAAGCCAATATCAACCATTGCATCTGACACAATTCTTGTTATCAGTCACTACTCTTATTAATCACTGCTATTCCTGTTTCTCTGTGCAGAAAAATGACAATACAATACAATGCTTGTGGAAGTCTGCCATTTTAGTTAAGTCTGAGAATGCAGTATTGAACAGAACAAATTTTTCTGTTTTAAATAGAGCAAAATTTAAGAGTTTAGTAGTTGGGAGCACTAGTTCAAGAAATGTCATACTTAGAACATTCTATTCATTGTTGGTTATGTGCTATGTGGGATAGTCCATATGCATTAAAGCCAAGTTTTCCTTTTTTTTCTGCAAGTAAAAATATGAATGAGAAGTCTATTTTCATAATATACATTTTTTATTTTTTTCAATATGCGGACACATAAAAAACATGTTAGACTTCCCTCCAGCTGCCAGCTGAATAAGTTTCAGCCACTCACTCACTATAAAGTGGAGAATAAGCAGTGAAAAAAAAAAAAAAAACTTGTATCAGAAAATATAAGTTTTTTTTATTAGATATGTGATTTGCCACCAGCAATTTTTGTGAGTTAAGAGGGTTTTTGCCTTGAGAGCTACATAACTTTTTTTATATAATTAGTTTGTATTTCCCTTACTGTAAACTAGAGAAATTATTTTCCCATTCTTTCATGAAACAATTTATGTAATGAAATATTTTAGTGTGCAAATACGTTAGATAGTCAACTTCTTGAGTTTTGCTACATTTCAGTGTTGGAGGACTACATCTCTTCAGCTCCCTTCATGTAAATGTCCTATTTCAAAATTTTGTTCCAGCAGATTGGAATTAGAAATATCTAATTTAATGTCTTTATTGGTGTTCCATGATAAGTGCACTTTAATGACAGCCTTTTTCTTTTAAGATTTATTTATTTATTTATTTGACAGACAGAGATCACAGGTAGGGAGAGAAAGAGACGGGGAAGCAGGCTCCCTGCTGAGCAGAGAGCCTGATGCGGGGCTCGATCCCTGGGCCCTGAGACCATGACCTGAGCCAAAGGCAGAGGCTTAACCCACTGAGCCACCCAGGTGCCCCTAATGACAGCTTTTTAATGTTTAAATATCTGTGCTCTTTTCTTTCTTTCTTTTTTTTTTTCTGTGCTCTTTTCTTAATACTAATTATATTTACTGGAAAATAAGCCTGCTGTTTCATTACTCGAAAACCAAAATATTGGAACAGGTTAAAAAAATTTCCATGTAAGGTTGTTTTTTTTTAAAGATTTTATTTATTTATTTGACAGAGATCACAAGTAGGCAGAGAGGCAGGCAGAGAGGAGGAAGCAGGCTCCATGCTGAGCAGAGAGCCCGATGTGAGGCTCGATCCCAGGACCCTGGGATCATGACTTGAGCTGAAGGCAGAGGCTTTAACCCACTGAGCCACTCAGGCGCCCCTCCATATAAGGTTTTTTAATAGTCAAATATATTAATCCTCTGATAGTTCTAAACTTCATGCTTTCTTTCATTCCTTTTTTATGTCTGGAAAATATCTTCTATTTTTTAAAGATTATTCTAAAGCACTGTTTTCTCTCTAAAGTTTGTATTCTCTGTATAGGTAAACTTACCAATACCTTCCTTATGCCTACAATGTCTTTCTCATATATTTCTATTTCAGCAAGCCTCGTTCTTTTACTTTACATGTCTTTCTACCCAAACGCTGAGAGTAGGAAAATATTTAAATATTTCTTTTTTTTTTTTTAAAGATTTTATGTATTTATTTGACAGAGATCCCAAGTAGGCAGAGTTGCATGTTTTAATTTAGTGATTTCTAGCTTAAAGAATAGAAACATAATGGGGTGCCTGGGTGGCTCAGGCAGGAGAGAGAAGAGGAAGCAGGCTCCCCCTGAGCAGAGAGCCTGATGCGGGGCTCCATCCCAGGACCCTGAGACCATGACCCGAGCCAAAGGCAGAGGCTTAAACCCACTGAGCAACCCAGGGTCCTTTAAGTATTTCTTTACAGATCCTAGCAAACAAACAAGGCAGTTTCTTCACCAAACAGGGGCCATGCTAAAATTCTATGAATCTGCTGATGTGGAAGCCTGAAAAGTTGATTTAGTAGCTCCTTAATGAAGTCGTTTTGTAATACGTATTTGACAGTAACAAAGAGAACAGTTCATGTTAAAATGTAAAATGTGTTTATTTTCCCATTTAGATTGATGTTTTGTGTAGCGAAAACTATGGGGAGCATAAACTGACAAATCTTGCATAGCAGGAGTTAGGGAATGTGTATTCACTGCTTAAATGCACAATTATTTCCTCTTTTTCAACAGCAGTTCTCTAGTGCCTCAGTATCCCTCTGTAATAGAAGCACTCCTAACTGCAGAATATTTTGAGGACAGAGAAGTCCTTCTCACAGATGATTTCCTCTTCCTTTTAGTAATGCTCAAAGGGGTCCATGGCAGCTACCTCCTGGAGTGTCAGTAGAGCACTAAACCAATGAATTTCAA
The DNA here is from genome assembly GCF_002288905.1 of Enhydra lutris kenyoni. NCBI lineage: Eukaryota > Metazoa > Chordata > Mammalia > Carnivora > Mustelidae > Enhydra > Enhydra lutris. The sequence goes on along the minus strand of NW_019154124.1, from coordinate 13,690,401 downwards.
ACTCTAACCGTGGTTAACTGGTCATGTTTTAACCAGCAATAAGATAAATGTCTCCAATTAACAGACCTGAAGACAGAGCTAAATGATTAGAAAATGTCACAAAGACAACAAATAGAAAATTTAATATAATATTTTAATATGCATTTTACATTTATATACATATACATCAGAATACTTAATATGATTTACTGTAATAAATGTGATATACAATATATGATTTATTATTTGTGTGTTATATAAATTGGTTCTCATAATTGCAGACATGTACCTCCTGGTTTTTTGTGCTTGGTTTTTTTTTTTTTTTTTTTCCAATTAAGACATAGTCACTCTTTCATCTTTCTTCATGGCATTCTGTGATATACCAAGATGATGTGATTTAGTTTATATTAATTTTTTTTCTAGATGGATTCCTACTGTGCTTTCTCAGCAGCTTCCTTCTGCTTCATTTCCCAAACAATTCTGCAGAATCGGTATTTAGGCAATAAAGTCAATTGGTCTTGAAATGGTTCTAGTACAGTTCTTTTTTCCCCCCTTCCCTAGGATAGAAGATTGATAATAACTACTAAAGCTTCCAGGCAAAAGTAAGGACAGTCTTTTAGGAACAAATATTCTATTTCAAGCTCAGTGATTCTTAAAATACATGAATGGATACCATGAAAAAATATATATATATACAGATACACACACACACACACAGAGTATATACATGTATGTGTACATACATACACATACATGTACACATACACATATATCATATAATCACTTTCTCAAAAATCGTCCAAAGAATAATAATAAAAAGCAACATTAAAAAAAAGATAGTTAAGCCAATTTTTAACTGGCTTAAGCCAGAACATTTTTTTTTTTTTTAAAGATTTTATTTATTTATTTGACAGAGACCAAGTAGGCAGAGAGGCAGGCAGAGAGAGGAAGGAGAGCAGGGTCCCTGCCTAGCAGAGAGCCCGATGTGGGGCTCGATCCCAGGACCCTGGGATCATGACCTGAGCTGAAGACAGAAGGCCAGAACATTATTAATGGAATATTATCAACCACATATATTTTGTTTACATTGTATCAGTATAGTGTAATTTAATATCTTCCAAATAATGGAAACTTATGTTTAGAGATATATATTTTGAGGGTATGAGGAATGTTTCCAACATAAAAATAGGAGTTATTACACGCGGTTTTTAAAAATAAAACTGCATATGTTTTTGGATTTGGATTCATGAATAAATAATTGCATCCTATGTTACTGAGTATTGTCTTTATTCAAGTGTATGTAATATTTGCATTTATTTTTCTCTTTTGTGGCTGACACATCATTACTAGAAGTCTGTGCCTTTTTATTCCTTGCCTCATAATTCAGATTCCTAGCACATAATATTGAATTTTATGGCTAAAACTAAAGTAAATCATGCACAGCTGTCTCTATTTTAGGTGTTCTATATGCTTATTCTGGCAATGTTACTATTGTATAACTCAGTGTTATATAATGTTAGTGAATTTTTGGGTTTCCACAATTCTGGGCTAATTATGCAGACTTGTAACCATTTTCAATTTTTAGTCACTTTCATGAATGTTCTCTGAATGTGGTTGAAAATTTGCAGATGGTATTACTCAAATCTTGGTTCAAAACCACAGTGGTATTAATAGTAATATACTCTAAATGCATTTAGGTCAAAGTTCAACCAACTAACTACCAGTCATGAGCCAAATCCAGCATAACCTGTTTTGATATAGCTTCCAAGGCAAGAAAGGTTTTTAATGTTTGTAAATGTTTGTTAAAGAAGGGGAAAAATGATATGACAGAGACTGTAAGTGACTTACAAAGCCTAAAATATTTAGTATCTTGCCCTTTACAATAAAATTCTGATAACCTGTTTTTAGGTTATCTCACCATAGTTATTCATTACTTTTATAGTATCTTGTTCATAGTAGCAGTTCAACAAAATATATTGAATAGGAGTGTTATTCATTTTAGGGTTTTTGTTAACTTTTAGATTCTAACACAAAAAATATTACTGTAAATGGGCAATTAGTAAATATTAAATATTAATAATGCCTATAGTAAATAAAAAACGATGTCTATAATATATATATATATATATATATATGAATTGCTTATTTGAAAATAAAAGAAATTATCCTTAATATTATCCTAAGTAAGAAAATTATTTTTAACAGATGATACTTGAACATTATTAAATATATTCTCAACTCTGAGGGAAAGATTGAATACATATACTAAGAAGGCTTTGTGAATAAATTATTTAATGATACAGAAGTTTTTCAATGTGAGCAAGCAAGTTATTTTATTATGATATAACTAATACATTTTTGATGTGAAAGAAATGTTCATGTAATTAAAAGCTGCAAATATAATAATATAAATTTTAAAAAATTACATTGTAGAGTATATCAGATGTTGCATGTTTTAATTTAGTGATTTCTAGCTTAAAGAATAGAAACATAATGGGGTGCCTGGGTGGCTCAGTCAATTGAGCATCCAGCTCTTGGTTTTAGCTCTGGTCTTGATCAGGGAGTTGTGATATGTGGTTCGTGATCTTGGGTTATGGGATTGTGGGGTCTTTTCTATATGAGGCTCTGTGCTCAGTGAGGAGTCTGCCTTCCCCTTTCCCCTGCCCCTACCCCTGCTCACACACTCTCTTGTCTCTAAAATAATTAAAATCTTTAAAGAATAGAAGCATAAGATACAACCAATTACTATATTGAAAGATGTTTATTAATAAGAGTCAGGAGAAGTTTGAGAACTTAATTTATAAAATTCCTTATATACTCTTCAGGGAATTTCCCACTTCACGTCTCTATGACTGAATCTCATTTATAAGCTGACTCCAGTGTCTCTTAGCCAAAGTCATCCCCATTTTAATTACCATATTTATTTAATTTCAGTTTAAGGTAGCAGCATACATTTTTGTCTATAATTATTAAAACTCAAAAGATGTAATGATCAGAAATAACCTACTCATGGATTTTAGATAACACTGTTGAAAAGGTGATTTAAAAAAAAAAAGATTTTATTTATTTATTTGAGAGAGAGTTAGAGAAAACAGGAGCAGGGGCAGAGGGAGAGGGAGAAGCAGACTCCCTGCCATACAGAGAGCCCTGACCTGACCTCTATCCCAGGACTCTGAGATCATGACCTGAAGGCAGATGCTTAACCAACTGAGCCACCCCGGTGCCCTCCCCCACCTTTTTTTTAAAGAGGTGATGTCTTTTTTAACTAAAATGACACACCAACTTGAAGAGATGAAATATAATAAAACAACTTTTATTTAAGTCCTTCCTATACATTTATTACCTTTGGACGTTATTTCATTTAATTTACATAATAATTATAGGAAGCAAGTGCTGTTATCAGGCTCTTTTTATAGATTCGAAGTTGGAAGACCATATTCAAGGTCAAACAACTAATAAGTCTGAATTCAAATTTAAACTCCTAAGAGTGGACAGTAGATTCTATATTTGAACAATTGTGCACCACTTTCCAATTTACTCATGGTATCATCCTGGCATATAAAACACAATCTGTAGTTGTAGACCGTATTTGGGGATCTAAGAAACATGAAAAAATTAAGAGAGAGAGAGAGACAGAGAGATTAAGAGAGAAGCCATAATTATATTATAAATATCTTTTATATTTATAAAAGTTAAAATACGTGTATTGATTATATAGTTATTAATAACTATAAAATTTTATACATTTCATAGAAAAACAGTATATGGGAAGTGGCGTAAGACTGGCAATCTTCACGTCCTTAAACTGTGCAGGATGCAGGCATCTGCTTGCCACCACTTGACATGGGAGTTGCTGGATTTTTCTCACTGTTGACTATTTTCAAACGTGGCTGCACACTGGAATCACCTGGGGTGCTTGAGAATTTCTAATGCCTGAGTTCTGCACCCAGAGGTTTCAATTTAATTAGTACTAGATGGGGCCTGAGTAGTGCCTGGGGTGTTCAGAAGCTTCTCAGGTAATATATTAGGATTCTTGAGAACAACTTTGCTTAAACTACTTGCTGCTATGGACAGTCCTCACCCATTCACATCCCTGTAGAACAGTTGATAACTAGAGCTTTGATCTGCCCAATGAAGGTTAAGAGCAGAGGCCAAGGTTTGAGATTATACCTTTAAGTTTCTGAAGAGTATTTCACAAACTATGGTCCCCATGAGCATCACCTGGAAACTGGTTAGACATGCAAAGTATGCCATCTTTTCAGTTGGGAGTTAAAAGTAAAACAAAAACAAACTATATTACATATTCATTTCATAATTCATATTTTAAAGGAATATATAATTTATGTCTTCACAGCACATGTCATTTCCTGCGGACTCAACTTCATGGTAAGTTTTGATCAATTTGTTAATTCATCAGTTATGTTAATATAGGAACCATATAGGGAGCATATATGTTTGTGTATATTTGTATATATATGTTTGTATGTATGTATTATAGTATAATTTCTTTCAAGTCTGCTTTGGGTTTGCTGGTGTAAATATATGAAGTACTGGGCATTTATTTTGTAGCAGCAATGCTTGGATTTATATGCAACAAGTAGGCATCTAGTATAACCTGAGAATTTAATCTGTAGAGAAATGCATAGTTTCAAATCCATCTTTAAGCATGTCTATAGATAAGGTAAGTGTGTCTATAATTTATATATGCTTATTTTTATATGTGAATATATAATATAATGTATGTTATACAAACATATTACATATTGTATTTATTTTTATTGGCAGTGAACTTTATATGCTAGAGAAACTTTATATGGATATATACACTCATTCAGTTGGATTTTCAGAGGCAGGATATTTTAAGAGTGTGGGTCTGGAGTCCTCTAGACCCTTGTTCATATGCAGCATTACTCATTAACTGTCATTTGAGCAATTACTTAAGCGCTTCAGTTTTGGCTAAATTTTATTTCCTTTACATTCATTTCTTCAAGCATGAGACAGAAATGATAATATCTATTTTTCAGGTCTGCCATGAAGTATATGAGATAATGTATGTAAGGCCCTAAACTCAGTGGCTCTTAGGCAACACTGAACAAATAGTAGCCATTCTCCTTCCTATTATATGTACAAATATTCATTTGTAAAACAGTAAACATTTTTTTAAAGAATATATGCTTTCAACTATTTTAGAAGTTATATGAAAATAATCTTATTTTGCTTTTCTAATATGTTAATATTTTCAACATTTACAGTAAAAGTGTTGTGGTGGAAAGTTTCCAAGCTTACAGCACTACTATGAGATCTAATAAAAGGATCTATATAGTGAGCTATTGTTCTTGGTAAATGCAGTAAAACCTTGATAAAATATGACCTGCTACAGCATGAAATTTAGTATAATCCTATTGATTGGTGCTTGTAACTAAAAGAACCAGAAGGTTTTTGTTATACTGCTTTATCTATATCTCAGTTGTTTGGCAAAGACCCAAAGAATCATGTTCTAATGAAGTCCATCTTGGAGAGAATAATGGAACAAAATACGATTCTTCTTCTTTATTATAAAGACAAAAATTGGGAAGTTTTTGTCTTGAAAGAATTGAGTATGTAACACATCTGATAAGAATTGAATTATTGAAGTTGTTTAAGTTAAAGTAGTCTATTGTTTCTCAAGATTATATGTTGTCTATGAAAGGATATAGAGGTTATCTTGATGATTTTATAATTTAAATAAAATTCAAAGGTTTTAGTAATCTAACATAAATCTCTCATTTGTCAATATCGCAAATTATTTTTAAAATTCTCTTGTATATATTGCAGGGTTATAGCATGAGAATCACTGGAGATTAGATGCTATGTTTTCTATGATTTGCATTTCAGATGCTAGCTTAGTGCTTGTTGGAAAGTTGATATTCAGTAAATGGTTTCTGAATAAAGAGAAAGATTAGCATTGTTCATGCATTGATCCATCACTATGTCTATGATTGACTGCTACTCATGTTGCTTTTATTTGAGGAGATACTAATTTCTAGTCCTGGTGTTTTGTTCCATTTGGAGGAATATCAAGTAGGATAACCTTTCTGACTTCTCCCTACCCTCTTTTGTGCCTCACTGCTGAGTTCGAGAGTAGGAGCTGGGCTTGCTTTGCCAGCCCCATCTTACCACTGTTGGGATCCATCTCTTGGTGTAGAGCAGGTGCTCAGGTCTGCCACTGGCCATGTGGTAAGCTTGGAAGTAAAAGCCTGCAGGGCAGGACCTGTGGCTCTCTAGACCTGCCTATGGCTGTGTGGATGACTGTCTAATACCAGGGTGCAGATGAGACACTAACACCTAAGCATTGAGATGGTGCACACATGAGCCAATATCTGTATCTGCTTCATCAGTAACAAAGCCAATATTTTTATTTCTTTTTTTCTATTCCTCTATCTTATTTGTTTCAAAACCCAGGCAGGGAAAAGTGGATGTTGTGAATTGATTCTCTCAAACCATAACAGACTTATACATATATAAATTTTATGTTGGAATTGTTAGAACACAAAGGGCTGGAAATGGGGGGATGGGAGTGGAGGACATGCAAGCGGGTAATTACCACTCACCCGGCCAGAGCTCACATCAACATACCTGGAAAAACTTGCTACTACAAAGACCAGTGTCGCATACTTGACAACTCTTAAAACGAGATGTAGAAATATCATGGTGCCAGCAAATGCTAGTGATGTGATATTCATCCCTAGTTCCATGGCTACTGTTCAGTTTTGTTTCCTGAGTATTGTCACACCATGTACTATCATACAATATAATAGGAGCCTATTCTTCTGTCTTCTCCAAAGTGGTGCATATTTCTTAGCCACAGATATTCTTAAACTTGGTCCTATATTGGCAAAAATATTCTTCCTCATGCAACAGCTGTTTGTATACCACTATCACATTAAAATTGGGAAAAAAAAAATCTCATGTAGAACATTTTCCTTTATCTCTTTTATATCCCATTTTTAGTTAGAGGTTCAACTTTTTGTCTCACATTAATATATGACTTTTATAGCACTCTATATTTACATGACTAGCAGCCTACTCTTCACATCTTCAGAAAACATGAAATAGGGTAAACATAGTATCATACATTTTTGGTTGATACCTGTCCAAAAAGTGGGCTTTATTATTCAAAGCAAGTGGAGCTCAGTTGTAAAAATCTGTTATTTGATATGGGATTTGTCATCAGAAAATGAAAATTTGTCTCTCTCCAGCTACATGTAATAGTTATAATAAATGAACTATAATAATAAATAATAAAAATAAGCTACATAATAATAAACTACATTATAATAATATATAACTATATGATATATGCTATATAACTGTTTCATCTATCTAATATATAAACTTAAAATTGTCCCTGTAGTTTGATCCTCCTAAATCACAATGTAAATCTATTGAACTTTATTCTGTTCTTCTTCCTCCATCCTATATGCCTTTATTTCTTTGTGCTTCTGTCTCTCCCCTGATCCACTCTCCTCTACTTCTGCCTAGATTAAATTCCTCAAAGCACATTTGCCTCTTAAACTTAAAACTCTCACAACCCTGCATGCCACATAGTAGATACCCTACAAACAGTTATTGGATAAATGTATGAATTGGCTAATTAATGAAAGTACAGTGGCTAATTGCAGAGGAGTTAAATTGAAATCCTAGCTCTATCAGTTTGGAGCTGAATGACTTAGGTTATAGTTTTAATCTCTCTGAACATCAGTTTTCTCCTCTGTATTGTGGGGATAATGAGTTTTCCTTTTTCAGAGTTGTGAGGATGAGAAGTAAGGTGAGTTAAGTGTTTGGGATATATAGGTGCCCAGCAAAATATAACTAGATTGTTAATAAAAGTTTTTACATTGCTAATAATTGAACATAAATAATAATTAAGAATATTAATCATTGATGCCAATCACTGATATATTATTGGCAATTTGTAATTATAATTAATAGTTAATAATACTGCATAAAAATAATGATGTACTATATGTTGGCTAATTGAACATAATAAAAAAATAATTAATATATTATCAAAAATAAGGCCACATAGAAAAAAGAACTCTAATGAGTCATACAGTATTTTAAAGGTTTGGAAGCAGGAGGGAATGCAGATACCATCATCATGTGGATGGCTTTTTCCAGGCTACATGCTTGGGACTCTCCTGAATTTAAAACTTTCTTCCATTTTTGGTGAGAACCGTTACCCAGAAGACAGGCCTGTGTGGGACCTGAGACAATGACCTTCCCAGTGGGGCACTGATCTTCATAACTGATATCTCTGACATGAAGTCCCATTTTGACCCTCACAACCAGTTTCTATGTTACGGTATGCTTTTTTCATATGCAGCTTTCCACTGTCTCCTGGAGTAATGGTCTAAGAAGCCTCTGAGCATTGTGTGTTTGCTCTAGTAGCAAAGGAGAGGGTTGAAGGTTGTACCATATTTTAGGTCCAGTTGGGACAGCAGGTTTTTGTGTCTTGTTCTGAAACCCAACCACCAAGACATCATGAATAGTATAGCTTCTGTAAGGAAATTCCTTCTGAGTTCTAAATAAATGATTTACAAAGAAATTTTAGAAACCTTCACAATTGCAAATGACCTATATTTCAAAAGTTTCAAATGGCTCAGCATATAATTTACGTCCACTTCAGAGTTTCTGTTCATCTTTATATCATGAAACATAATGATCATTTCTCCGTGGACGACTTTGATTTGGAGATAACTGGGCACACTATTACCTATTTAGTTTTTCCCATGTATTTTTCCCACACGTTTTTTTCCCTTAATGGGTACCTTACCATTATTACCACAGTTCTCACATCACTGTTTAAAAGTCCACATTTGAAAAGCATAATGCGTTTATTAAAGGCTGATTTGTATTTGGCTTTATAGAAAAATAAACTTAAGAAAGACTTTACTGAAACCTGAATACTAACCCACAATGGGCCTTGCATTCGAGTGCGTGTAACTTTGCACCACTTCTGAGAAGTTGAGATTGTGGAGTTCCTTAACCTCTGCATCAGGCCTTGAGGGAGACACTCTGAAATAGAGTAAGCCCATCTCCACCTCCTTTCTCTTTTCTTCATGATGGATAATACTACTGTGTCTTTCTTAAAACATTTTAAGTTTCTGAGATGAAAGATAACAGTAAAGAAGAAAGGTATTGCTTTGTGATTAAAATGAAAACAGATAAATTTTTACTGAGTAATGAATGGCATTATCTCTGGCAAGACTGCAATAGAATGTTTTAGAATGTCATGGGATTTAGTTTGATATAACAATCTCAGTCTGAAGAGGGATCAAGCAAGGACTGTTTTAATTTCAAACCTATTGAAGTTTTCTTAGCACATTCATGGTTATGGTAAGATAAGAAGTTACAGCCATTTAGGCCTATTTGAAATTTATGTAATGTGACCTATTTTTAATGTTGTATATAAACAAATTATATACTCTCATAGCAAAAAACAAATTAATTTAAGCAACAATTTAAATACTAGTACGATAAAATAATCAGTCTCTTCATGAGTGCAGCATTTAATTGTTAAAACTATGTCATATAATTACCTTATTAAATATCTCTATAAATCATTTTACTTTTAATGTTGAAATCTTTCACACAAATATTGAATATAATAATTGATATACCATCTCTTACTAAGCAATTAAATTGAGCACAAGTTAATATTTTTCATATTTGCCTCAGAAAATTTTCTCCAGATTTTTTGTTTTAAAAATTTTAAAGATACAGAGAAGTTGAAAAAAGTATACAATGACTAACCCTTATACCTTCCCCTGTATTCACTAATTTAAACATTTTGACACCTTTGCTTTATTTCATTATACACACATACATATACACGCACACACTCATATTTAGGTCTATATGTACTTTAAGTTAATTTTGTGGTGGCATTAGGAAAGGGACACATTAATTCTTTATGGATATATACTTGTTTTAATACCATTTGTTGGAGACCAAAATTGTTCACCCAGTTGAATTATCTTTACACTTTCATCAAAAACAAACTGGCCACATATGTGTGGGTTCATTTCTGGATTTTCTGTTTTTTCATTTCTCTGTATGTTTATTTTTATGTTGATAACATGCTGTCCTCCTTACTCTAATTTTAGAGTAAATCTTCAAATGAAATACTGATAGTCCTCTATTCTGTCAGTCTCTGTTCTATTCTTTGATAGTACTCTATTCCAAGTTGTATTAGTTGTTCTATATCCTTTATTTTTCCATATAAATTTTAGATTTATTTTGTCAATTTCTTTAAACACACATACGGAGATTATCTTTGGAATCATGCAGAATCTATTAAGTCAATTTAGAAAGATTTTGTGACCTAATAGAATTTGGTCTACCAGTCCTTGAACAGTGATGCATATCTTCAAATACTTAAGCCATCTTTAATTTTGCTTGAAGTGTTTTGTAATTTTCATAGCATAGATCTTAGACATATTTTGTTGTAATTCTTGTTGTTTTTCATGATTTCAATAGTATTATAAATACTATTGTTTTTAAATTTCATTTTCCAAATGTTCTTTCTCGTACTATCTTGAAAGTATATTAAATTCGTTTATCTTTAGTAGCTTTTTGTTGATCACTTAGCTTTTAGTATGTAAATAATCATATTATCTTAAAAGTATAGCTTTATTTTTTCCTAATCTTTGTGCTTTTATATATATATATTTTTTTTCTTTTGCTTTATTGTACCTACTAAGCCTTATTGCAGCTGCTAGAAATCCAAGAAAATGTTGAAATATGTGATGAGGGTGGACTCCTTACCTGTTTCAGATCTTAGGCAAAAAGCATTCAGTTATTCACCATAAATTATAGTAGATGTAGTCTTTCATAAAGATGCCTTTTATCAGGTTAAGAGAGTCCTCTTCTATTCTTGTTTTTTAAAGGATTTTGTCATAAATGAGTATTTAAGTCTCTCAATTTTTTATAGCTATGAAGATAATTATGTATTTATTTTGTATTCATTTTCTTTATTCTATCAATATGTAGAATTACATGGATTGATTTTCAAATGTTAAACCAATTTCTATTTTGGGATTAACCTACTTGGTCAAAGATATAGAGATTACTAGATTCATTTTACTGATACTCTGTTACAAAGTTAGTTTTACCCAAAAGGTATATGTAGAGAAGAGTTGTAACTTTTTCAGGTGGACAGGATTTCCTTTATTTTTGCATTTGAATGTTGTTGTTGTTGTTTTTTTTCTGTAAAGTGATCAGATTATCTTGTTTTTATTAGTTTTACCTCACAGAATGTTTGGTTTTCTAACATATGGCCAGTTTTTTAAATATTTCATGTGAAATAGAGAATAAAGTCTATCTGTTATTATTGCAGGTTAAAATTTATGGGTTTTTTAATTGATTGTGCCATTTAGGATTTCTGTGTACTTATCCAACTGTTAACCACGGGATCTGAATTGTACTAAAAATGATGTGTTAAGTATCTATTTTTAGTATGCTTCTATTTCTTCATGTATTTCCTATGGTTTCTACTCTACAGAAGTGTTGGGTGTGTATTTGATAGATAGATCCTCATCATTCTCAATCCTAACCTTCAGCATTTGAAACTTTTGTTGTTATACTTAATGCTTTGGGTTGTGAATTATGCTTTATCTAATAAGATTTTCATCCATGCTTTTGCTTTATTATTGTTTTCAATTAATGAGTTAAGTCTACTTATACTGACTAGAGTACAGTTAAGCTTATCATATTATTTTCTTTAATTTTGGCTTTTAAATAATTTATAGTATTTCTTTCTGTGCATTTCCTTTGTTCTTTTTACTTTGTATTTTTCTTTAAGTCAACTGCTGAGAAGGCAGGGGTAAATAAAACAGACCCCCTTCCATTACCCTAGAGGAGATGCCCCTTTTGCAAAGGAGATACTGGCCAGCAAATAGTAAATATGATATGGCTGAAGTCAGTACTTCATATGTGCAAAGTGCCAGGGCAAATATAGGGGTCAAAAATGAATTCTAATTCAGAGTGTTGACATACCTATTTACCATTAATCATTTTTTTAAAAACTTAAACTGTAATGACAATATTAAAGATATTTTAAAAGTAGTTAAGAATATTAGGAACCTAGACTTTCTCAGAACAAAGTAGTTTGCCTCAAATCATCAAAGTTTGTTACATACCTATTAAAAGATTTTCTTATTATAATCAATTGATCAATGACATGCTTAATAACAAATCCTTGAGAATGAAGCTCATTTTGTAAAAATCATGGGAATTCAAGCTGCATGTATTTTAATCACACATTGACAAACTCCTAGTGTATTACTTAGTACCTAACTTCTCTGTTTCTTAACAGTTGAAGAGCTGTCTTAAATGTATGTCTTAAAGGTATAGATGTAGTTATTGGGTGTTTTTTTTTTCCCCTACAGCTAACAAAGCAAAACAATAACAGTTATTTTAGGTAATACTTTATCTGAGTCTGCCTGGAAGAATCTTATTTATGCATGTTGATTTGCCATGATTATTAATATCCTTGTTTGCCCCCAAGTGTCCTTATTTAAAATTAAAGTTTTCCTTATTTTTTATACTTGATAATTGAATGGTTGTTCCTTTATAGTTAATGTGAATTCATTTCAGTGAAAAACATCAACCAAGTTGTTCCTTTTAAGATTTTATCTCTGAGAAATAAAAGAATTACTCTCTATGATAAAGGAACTCTAGACATCCATAAGGAAATGAGGAGTGTACAAGGATCATTAAGCTGTGTTCTTCTTAGTTTTCCAGGGTCAAGTTTTCTGGAGCTGCTAGGGGTAAAGGGAAGCTCATACCCCTTCCTCATTTTCTGTTCTTGGCTCAGCTTCGAAGCTAAATCTTCCTTTTTTTTTTTTTTTTTTTTTTTAAATTTTTTTTTTTTTTTTTGACAGACAGAGATCACAAGGAGGCAGAGAGGCAGGCAGAGAGAGAGAGGGGGAAGCAGGCTCTCCACTGAGCAGAGAGCCCGATGCGGGGCTCGATCCCAGGATCCTGAGATCATGACCTGAGCCGAAGGCAGAGGCCCAACCCACTGAGCCACCCAGGCACCCCCTAAATCTTCCTTTTAATAACTTGACTTCATCTGTTCTGTCACTTCCCTGGCCAGGAATAGATTGCACTTGTCATATGCTGCTCTTTAGATCTATTAAGGAATTTTTAATAGAATACATTGCTGGAACCTATTTTCTTTCCTGTTGCCTCTAGATGTTCAAGATTATAGGAATTCTATTTTATTAACTGAAATATCCCTAGTATTTAGAACAATAGTGGTTCAAACATATTACTGATGAGTGAAGAGGCATTTCTAATTTTTTATAAAGTGTTCAGTTCTGTGCTAGTAAATGTAAGGGGAACCGGGAACAAAAGATCTGGTCCCACTCAGAGGTCTTGTAGAGGACAAAAGAGGCAATGATAAAAAGAAAACTGTATTAAGACTTAAATTAGGCAGTATATAGTGTATTAGTGTCATGCAAGTTTAAGGAAAAGAAATGTGGAATTAGGAAAGTCATGGAGGAGATTTGCTTGACTTTGACCTTACTGGGTAGATAAATTTGCTTATTTAGAGAACAGAAAAAAAAAAAAATACACCAACTGAAAGGGAAAAACCAGCAAATTCTTTCAGATGAGAAAGCATAGGTTATTTTTGTGATATGTAAGTGTCAAAGTGAATAAAACAAAATGCAGTGTGAAAATCACTCATTTGACAGTTTTTCTCAATTGGATGGGAAACTGCATTTACCCAAACCTAAGTACAAACGTTTGTAATATATTTTGTAGTAATAAATAAATAGATACACTATTATGACTATATAGTACTGTGAATAGAGTCTTACACTTCATAGTCTAAAGTTCATTATTCTTTTTCTTTAACTTGATTTATCCATTCTTCTAGTGACGAACACTGATGTTTCCCCCAAATTCCTGTTAATTCAAATAGTAGCTCAGCAACCATTTTTGTACTTACTACTATATGGATCGTGTACAAATTTTCTGGAATATCTATTCAAATGTAAGATCACTGAGTCATAGCTCATAACCCTATATTTAATTTCACCTAGAGCTTCTGGAAATAGAGTACTTCCTAGATTGACCCTAAGGTTTAAAATCCTACCCATAGTGCACTGTAATCCTCCCATTTTCTCATTCTAACAGTTGTATTATCCACCTTTTAAATTTTGCTTTCTAATGGATATAAATTTGTATCTCCTTGTTCAAAGTAAAAATTTTTGAAGGAATACATAACGTTTACTGTAAAAAATTTTATTTTATTAAACTATTAATTTTTTATTTGTTACTGCCTGACAGCACACCTGCATTACTTTTCCTTAATCAATGTTGCTTGTTTGCATAAAATATGTAATGCAAATGTTTTAGTTATGAAGGCACTGTAGTAGCATTGGAAATAATAAAGACTAAGCAATTTGAGCTAAGAAAAAGAGGCAATTTGATATATCATTTTTTGTATAAACAGTGACATCTATCTAGAGCTGCCATTAGAATTCCCTAATATGTGACTAGGTTAAAAGTTATCATCTGTTGCAGATTTAATGAATTGCAATAGAATTACAGCAAGTGACCCTTGTAGGTTCTTTAAACTTGATCGATCACAATGTAATTGTCAATGTAGAATAGCAATTAATTTTCATTAATCTAGAAGGTAATTAATACCTTTTAGGGGAAATGGCTATTAAGTTGTGATTTAAGAGGTTTAATAGTTTTTTTACAATTAAAAACCTTTGCTTAATTCACTGATTTCCTATGGACAAGGGAGCTATTATAAAGCTATTGGTCTCTCTCTGTGTAAATTGATATATGACATACAACTAAAGGTAAAAATAAGTTTATATGTTCATGTGTTGTATGCATTTGTATGTGTGTGATTGGTAGCTAAAATGTAGCCTGTACAAAAAATATTTTAGAGTTAAAAAGAAGGCTGAATTGTTACAAATATTTGTTAGACTGTTTTCAATTGCAGGTTAATGTGTTTACCACTTTTTAAAAATTCACTTTTCACTTTTAAAATATGTTAGTACATCTCTGAACTTCTTAAAAATGTAGTTAAAAAAGATCTTACCTAAGTTTTAAAAAAATTGGCCTAAACATTCATGGACTTAATATTGTCACTACCACTCGTGTATTTAATTAGAAAGAAAAAATACAATATATACTATCTCCAAATCTATAATCTTCATTGCCTACAGCAGGGGTTTTCAAATAAGAGTGAATGTAAAATACAGAAAATTTTGTTTAAATGAGATTTGGTGGGCTTCAGCCCTAAAATTAATTATTTGGCAAGTGTAGGTCAAGATTTAGGGCTACATTTTGAATGAGAGTAGTGGCAGCTGATTCTATGGACATGTTTCTGAATGCATCACTACCTTAGATTTATTCATTTATACATTTTGTGTAAATAAACATAGTATTTGAATTTGTTTAGTATAAAATAAGCAAAATAATCTTTTTGTCTTTGTAAATATCTTTAAATGCAAAGGGAGTTGATTATTTAATAAATCCCAAATTGTAAATATAATTTAGATTCATTACACTCTCTTCAAGAGAGCTGTAAATTGCTTCCTTTTTTCTCCCTTTTGTTATTTAGATGAGCTGAAGGGGCAGCATTCTTTACATTTCATTAGTAAAAGTGAAAGGGTTTGAAGGTCTGGAGGAAAAGTGAACTTTTTGCCCATCATTTTCCTTTTCCAATGCTATGCCTATGTTACTTATTGTAATTTTATATTTGTAAAATACCTTTATGATTTCTATATAATGCCCACTTTAAAAATGAATGAACAGAACATAGAGGTTTGATAATTGACATAGTTAAAATTTTCATGAGTCAGGGATTTACTTCTGTATAGCAAAGGAAACCAACAACATAATGGAGAGTCAGCCTATAGAAAAGGAGAATATATTTGCAGTCACAGGTTCAGTGAGAGGTTAGTATCCAGAATACACAGGGTACTTGTGCAACTCAATAGCAAAAACCAATAAAAAACTTAATTGAAAAATGAGCAAAGAGTCTGAATAAATATATTCTCCCCAAATAAGATCTGCAAACGTCCAGTAGCTACTGTGAAAAAAATGTTCAATATCCATAGTCATCAGGCAAATGCAAATCAAAATGTAAGTGAGATACTACCTCACACCTGGGAATTATTAAACCTTAAAAAAGAAGAAAATCCTATTTGCGATGACATGGATAAACCTGGAGGTGTTGTGCTAAGTGAAATAAACAAGACAGAGAAAGACCAGTACTTTATGGTATCACTTTTATGTGAGATCTAGAAAGAAAAATCAAACACAGAAACAGTAGAATGGTGGTTGCCGGGGACTGGGAGTGTGAGAAATAGGGAGAGGATGGTAAAAGGCTAAACATATTTTCAGTTACAAGATGAATAAGGTCTGAGTGATGTGGGAAACAAAAGCCAAAGAAAAATTAAATATCCTGACTACTTACAGCCCACTGACAAGTCCTTAAAACAGGCAGAGTGACATTCCTCTAGGAACTCAGCTGCCTGAAGGTTGACACTTTGCTAAGGGCAAAAGGAAATCTTAGCCTGACTCCCCCGCCTACCCCCCGCCCCACACACACCGCCAGGATCCTGTAAGTCTACTTTAACATTTAAAAATTCCTTTGGAAATATCCTTTATCTCTAAACCCCCCAAGATACATCTTGGTACTCATGCCCCAAGCATATAACCCACTGATATACATCTGAAGGGTGTCATGACTAAGGTTTTATTAGACAGTAATAAATGACTTTTTCCTAGCAATAGTCAGCTGCCGCAAGGTCCTGGAAACCTTGTTTCCAAAATTCCTTAGAGACTTAACACTATTCCTAACACCCTTCCAACTTGAAGGTATATAATGGCCACCCACATGACCCCATTGCAGCTCTTTCTGCCCATGGGTCCTGTCCATGCTTTAATAAAACCACCTTTTAGCACCAAAGATATCTTAAGAATTCTTTCTTGGCCATTGGCTTTGAACCCTAACATCTTTTGGATCTAATGTGGAATATGGTGGCCGCAGTTGATTATACTGTGTTATGTAATTGACATTTTCTAAGAGAGTAGAATCAAACAAAAGGGTGTTTCCTAAATTATACTCCAATATGTTTTTGGTTTTTGTTTTTTCTGGATGCTGTTTGACTGTGTGAATTCAGAAGAACTATAATGATTACACCTATATGTGAATCTGATCTGTGATAACAAGGTAACTTTGATATCTGGGACATTTAACTATGAGGTTAGTTTAAAAAGTTCTTTTAACTACATCAGTAAAAACTATAAAACAAGGTTGAAAGGTACCACTGTGAACGAATAAAAATGAAGAATTATACTTTAAGCAAATTCTTCATTTATGTTCGTTCACGGTGGTACCTTTCAACCTTTTCAAGCTAAAATCTTTATTTTATTTTATTTCTATTTTAACCTTTTCAAGCTAAAAACTCTATTTTATCTGATTTGCAAATTGTATCTTATTGCATTTGTAATAATTAGAACCTGTCATTTCAACATGTGTATTTCATTTCAATATGTATATGTTAAAATGAGCAATTTATAACATTTAAAATCAAAGTTATGAGTAAGTGTTTTAGAAATTGATTTATTTTCACTTGTGATGAGTGTTGGGTATTTTGTGGAAGTGTTGAATCACCATATCATACACCTGAAGCTAACATTACATTATATGTTAACTAACTGGAATTCAAATGGAAACTTTAAAAAAAAAATAGAAATCCAATTTCTTATGAATAAGAAATGATGTGATTTATCATTTATATATAATAATGCTATATAAAATATATGGGAAATGCATATGAAGAGGAACTTAAACCCTCTGTCATTGAGGCTAATAAATATCTTAGCTTGGGTTTGTGATTAAATTCTGTTTGCTGATAACTGATCTCTGGCAGAGAGTATAAATTTCTCATTATTAAATGAATTGAAGAATTGTGTCATTAAGTTAAATTTATTTAATGTAGTAAATAATAAAATTTATTTAGCTTATAAACTCATTAAAGGAAGATTATATAATATACCTATTTGTTTATATACCATTCTCTTCTTCTTCTTTATTCCACGTACCCTCTCCCTGCCAATTCTCTGGCTGTTAATGCCTTACAGGTAAAAAATTAGCTTTATTTAGCTATTTTGTATTACTGGTGCCTAAGTACTATCTGGTTCCTGCTGGATGTCCAGTAATTGTTAGTTTAAATAAATCAGGAATGCTTTTAATGCACATACAAAACATCATTTTGGGGACTATTTTCTATATTAACTTTTAATAAAACCTGAGAATATAACACTAAAATGTGGATTGTTGAAGGTGTTTTATGTGGCAAAGAGAGTTAATGAGTTCCAGGTACACAGTTTTCTGGTCATGTAACCTGGTGGTGAAATAGAATTTAGCATACCTAGACAAATGAGATGATAGAATGTTCCAAGACAATATTTTCTTTAGATATTAATTCTTTATTTTTTTATAAAGATTTTTATTTATTTATTTGACAGAGAGAGATCACAAGCAGGCAGAGAGGCAGGCAGAGAGAGAGGAAGGGAAACAGGCTCCCTGCTGACCAGAGAGCCCGATGCGGGGCTCGATCCCAGGACCCCGGGATCATGACCTGAGCCGAAGGCAGAGGCTTAAACCACTGAGCCACCCAGGTGCCCCAGATATTAATTCTTTAAATTAGAGTTTAAAAAAAGTCCTGACAGCAAGCTGTGCAACATTAACATTGGTGATGAAAACGTAAAGTGCATTTTATTGGCCATACTGTTTATGATAATCCATATGCTTTGAATGTGAAAACAAAACTAAATGTTTATGGAGAAAAGTAAAGAAGGCAGTAAAAATGAATAAAAGTGTTTTTGAGTAGAATCAAAATTATATTTATAAAAGAACTTCACATTCAACTCTTACAGTAAAAGAATTTTGCTTAAGGCCATAGAGTACAACAAAATGAGCATTGTAGAAATAATTTCTATCATAGTTCTAAGTGTGAAGCAGCTTCTAGAACTTATACTCATGAATTGGAGAATGGATCAAAGTAGATATGCAAAAAAGCTGGTAAGATGCTTCTTGCCTCAGAACCATTTCTATTTCCAGAAAAAGGAACTGTCCCAAGTCAGGGTCAAGTAGCCGAAACAAGGGGCATTAGGGATTCAAACATTGGTGGGATGTGAGGGAAGGATTTTAGGTTTATTCGTAGAAGAGTATCTCTGTGATACTAAGGAGAAAATAAATGTTAAGAAGAAACTCAACCCTGGATTGGACAACAATGTAAATTGTATTCAAGGTCCATTTAAGAATATGCAGCCATCTAGGGCTCATTAAATCCCAAGGAGAATTGCTATGGAAACATTTTACAAATTGTAGCAGGAACTGATGGATGCCAACAAGGCAGAGGCATTTGCCTTACATTTATTTCTTTCAGAGGCTCTAGGAGAAATTGGGAGGGCCTGAACCTCTTGCTAGGGACACCAAAGAATGTTGGTTCAAGAAGCCAGAGGCAAAGATACAAGATAAAAAATACATTGTCAATTTTATATTGAAAATGCAAGAAAGAGTTCCCTGTTGTCCCATTTGACTATAAGAGAGCACCATATAGTTTCTGTGGGTTAACTTATTTGATCTACATTCTTCCTAATGGGTCTGTTAGGATGAAGTTTTTGAAATGTATTCCTAGGTAATTAGGTGAACTGACTCACAGCATAGTGTATTGTCAGGTCGAGCTGTGATTTTTATTATGAAACTGCTGGTGTTGTTGATGGAATATTATATATTGACTCATAATAGCAAAATTATGTTCTAGTTATTTAAGGAAGATAATTGACTTCTTTAAAGAATGTAATATTTTAAAAAATAAGGCATTGGACTTAGGGGAGAAAACTTTTTAAAAATATGCAGTGGGGAAAAAAATACATAGTGTTATCAGTTTTTCCTTTCTGTTCTTTGGCTACCCCAAGAATCAGAAGAAATCAAAATGGGAAAGCAAAATTATATTTTATTGGAAAAAATTTAATAGATGAGACTAAGGTGGAAAAGAGGCATAAGTCAAATGGAGGGATGGGGAGGGGGAAGACAGAACCTTTGCTGTGACTGGAAAAAGTGTTTTTTTTTTTTTTTTTAAGTTAGGAAAATTTTAGTGGTAGATTCAAGAAATGTAGAAAAAGAAAGAGACAAGTAAAAACTTGATTATATGGACTTTTGCTGTAAGCTATTACTTGTATCTCTATTACTACTCAAGAAACTTTAGTTGAAATTTAAAATACTTTAAAAATACTATTAATTTGCTCTTGGCTGCTACAGTGAAACACATGCAGAGACTTTTTCATTTTGGACTCACTTTATCAGTCTGTTAACATTTGTAGTTCTTTCCACTTGCAAAGTCTATAGTTCATTTATCCAGATTACATAAACACTTGTCAAGATATTTTTATATATTTGAAAGGACAAGACAAGACTCCTGTTTTGCAACTCTTAAAACTGAATTGGTGGCAGTTCAGAAATGTTGTTATTGTCTCTGGTTTTTATATTCTTTTTTTTTTTTTTTTAAAGATTTTATTTATTTATTTGTCAGAGAGAGAGGGAGGGAGAGAGAGCAAGCACAGCAGACAGAATGGCAGGCAGAGGCAGAGGGAGAAGCAGGCTCCCTGATGAGCAAGGAGCCCGATGTGGGACTCGATCCCAGGACGCTGGGATCATGACCTGAGCCGAAGGCAGCCGCTTAACCAACTGAGCCACCCAGGCGTCCCTGGTTTTTATATTCTTAAAAATACTTAGATTTGGGAGAACAAAGAATTTCACAAAACACTCAGTAAATTGGGTCAGTTTTGGACAGCTTGACTAATTTACCTGTGATTAAAGATAAATCCGTTCTGGTTTCAGCTTCATAATGTAAAAAGCACAGAAGTATCACTTCAGGGTGCCTGGTGGCTCAGTTGGTTAAGCATCTGCCTTTGGCTTGGGTCATGATCTTGGGGTCCTGGGATCAAGCCCCATATCAGGCCCCCTGCTCAGTGGGGAGTCTGCTTTTCCCTCTCCCTCTGCCCACTCCTCTGCTTGAGCTCTCTTGTTCTCTTTCAAATACATAAAGCCTTAAAAAAGAAGTCACTTTCATTCTTAGAACAAGAAAAAGCTAAACAAATTGAATATGAATGATTTTTCTTTGATCTGTCAGAGAATTAAATTTGCAGGGCAAACTGCCACCCTCAAATCTGAAGAGACTGGTGAACAGAGGAGACTTAACCAGGTTCTGATTACTTGAGTCACTGAATTTAAAGTTAGGTCAATAGGAATTTTCTAAAATGATATGTGAAGAGAAAAAAATGAATGAAATACAAAAGCAGAACAGACCATCAAAGAACTATGTGACAGTTTCCAAACGTGCAACACAGATAATTGGAATATCAGCAGAAGAAATAAAGAAGCAGAAGAAATATTTTTAAAAATAATAGAAAATTTCCATACTTAATGACAGATACCAAACTCTGAATCCTGAAATCTAAGAAAGCATGAAGCAGGATAAATAGATAAAGAAATTTACACCTAGGCATATCATACCCAAACTGCAGAAAACCAAAACTGAAGAGAAAATCTTAAAGTCTGAGGAATAACATACCTTACCTATAGTAGAAAAAAGAATAAGAATTATAATGAACTTTTTTTTTCAGAAACCATGCAAGTAAGAAAAGACTGAAGTATTTCTCTTTTAACTCAGTGTTGAAAGAAAAAAAAAAAGCCCACCAACCCAGAATTCTATACCCAGTAACGGTATCTTTTTAACAAGTAAAGGAGAAGAAGGCATTCTTAGACAAACAAAAATTGAGGAAATTTCTCCTGAGCATGAAGCAAACATGAAAAGGAGTACTTCAAGAAAAGAAAAATGTTATAGGTCAGATCTATATCATGAAAGGAATGATCTTGAAGAAGTAATAAATGAAGGTAAAATATTTTTATTATTAATGTGAAAGGTAACAGTTGAAAGTAATATAACATATTGAAGTATTACAAAATATGGATAAGCAAGGTTGATAAGGGAGAAGAGGAAGAAATTAGTAATACTTTGTTAAAAAGTACATGTACTACCCTTGAAGTGGTATAATATTTACCGAAAGAGGACTTAGAGTAGCTAAAAATATTGTTTACCTTTTCTAAGGAAAGCACTGAATTTTTTAAAAAAGTATAATTGTTATGCTAAGAGGAGAGGTAAAAATGGAATCACATGAATTGATCGATTAAAGTAAAAACAGAAAAAGAAAGCAAACAAGAAAAAATAAAAATAAAAAATAGAAATGAATAGCAAATAGTTGCAAATATGACAAATATTAATCCAACTGTATCAGTACTTTATATGTGAATGGTTAATATCTGAATTCATTGAGAGAATTGTCAGAGTGAATTTTAGAAAAGCAAACTTGTTCCAACTATTTATTTTCTATAAGAAACCCACTTGAAATGAAGTCTTTGATAAATTAAAAATAAAAGTGTGGAGAAAGACATACCATAATAACACTAGTCAGAAGAAAGCTGGAGTAGTTACATTAATTTCAGACAAAACCAACTTCTTATCAAACTAAAACAACCAGGAGAATACCACTCGACACTTCTCATCCTAGACTAAAATCCAAAAATCTAACAATACAAATGCTAGAGAAGATGAAGAACAATAGGAATTCTCAATGCTGATGGGAATGCAAAATGACACAGTCACTTGGCAAGACAGTGTGGCAATTTCTTACACAGCTAACCCTACTTTTGTCATCTAATCCAGCAATTGCATTCCTTGGTATTTACCCATATGGATTGAAAACTTGCATATATCAAAAACTGGTACCTGAATGTTTATGGCAACATTATTCATACTCACCAAAATCTGTAAGTAACTAAGAAGACCTTTAGTAGTGTTCAAAATAAAAAGGGAGAGAGAGAGTGGCAAACCACAAAACAGACTCTTAGTTATAGAGAACAAACTGAGGGTTGGTGGAGGGGGTGTGGATGGGAAGATGGGCTAGATGGGTGATGGGGATTAAGGAAGAACTGATTGTGATAAGCACTGGGTAGCATATGTAAGTGATAAATCAGTAAAGTCTCCACCTGCAATTAATATTACAGTGTATGTTAACTAACTGGAATTTAAATAAAAAAGTTGAAACTGAAAAAAGTATTCAGTTGGCTCTTGAACAGCAGAAGTTTGAACTGTGTGGGTCTATTTATTTGTAGATTATTTTTTAATGTAGTACAGTACTGTAAGTGTATTTTCTCTTATGAATTTTTCTTTTTTTTTTTTTTTAAAGATTTTATTTATTTATTTGACAGAGATCACAAGTAGGCAGAGAGGCAGACAGAGAGAAAGGAAGGGAAGCAGGCTCCCTGCTGAGCAGAGAGCCCGATGCGGGTCTCGATCCCAGGACCCTGGGATCATGACCCGAGCTGAAGGCAGAGGCTTTAACCCACTGAGCCACCCAGGTGCCCCATTCTCTTATGAATTTCTTAATAAAATTTTCTTTCCTCTAGCTTATTTTAAGAATTCAGTATATAGTACATGTCATATAAGAATATGTGTTAATTGGTGATTTATGTTACTGGTAAGGCTTTCAGTCAACAGTAGGCTATTAGTAGGTACATATTGGAGAGTCAAAAATTACACATGAATTTTCTACTGTGTAAGGGTTGGCACCCCTAAATCACATGTTATTCAAGAGTCAACTGTATATCCATGCCGTAGAATATTATTTAGATGTGATGTTACACTCTATATAGAGTGGAGTACTTAATTCTTTGGTATACTTATTCTTTTATTTGCTGCCATATTAAAAACATTTTTCTCTCCATGTATTCCTCTGCTGTCCTCAGACTATTTCATAAATTATCATACATATGGTGCACCCATATTAATAATGAATATCAAGGCTTAAAGTGACAGATTGTGTGGCTTGTATGAGCAAAGTGAGCATGTGACTGTTTTTAGGATGAAGATAGTTAAAATATATATATATATGGTAAAGATGTTGCAGTTGGGTTTAACAGAATACCAAGCCAAGAGCCACACAGCTGATGAGAGGTAGATTCTATGCTATTTACCTGACCCATCTGATTTAGATTTAAATGTACTATAATTATAATCCATGGTGTGAAATAATGGCAGCACTGAGTTTAGGCTTAAAATTAGTTCTCTTACAATTAACTTTTTATCATTTCTTGCTGTGACTGTTTATTGAAATATTTGTTTTTACTTCATGCACATCTATGTTATTTGAAAGTGTTCAGATCTATTATTTCATGCGGTTTGTACATAATACTAATATATTTGTCTACATATATTGTTTATGTTTTGTAAAGAAGTCCACTCAAATTTAATTTATTTTGTTGCTTTTGACCACTTTTACTGATAAATTTAGTGTTTCTGCACTACCTTAGTTTTAATATTTATTTGCTTCATAATTTGTTTTCCTTTTAGTGCCTGTATTTACTGTAAGTAATGCCAGTAATTATTTATAATACTACAGATAAGAGGAGAATTCAGTTGTAAGCACGCTTTTTTTGGTATTCACATATATATATATACATATATATATGTATATATATATATAAATGGTATTTTGCTTTTATGCAAGTGATATTATAATTTTGCTTAGGATTACTAGATAATATCACATATCTAGAAATTATTTCTTGCATAAGAAGTATAGCATATAATTCATTAACACAGAAAAAAATGTTTCACATTTTAAAAAACTCTCAAAATTGCTTTCGATAATTACGTGATGAAATAATTTCCCCCCACACTAAATTTATTAAAAAAATGGGATTCACTCATATTGTGAAATGTTCTACATGTAGGCAAATATGACAAATTATGGAATACATTCATTGGTACCAACAGTGTATTTTTATTTAATTTATTGTAAAAGGTTTAGATTTCTGTCTATATAGCTCTGATGTATAGATGTACTACAGTAATGTATCTTGACCACTTTTTTTTATCCAGTGTATTCACAGTACTATTTTTCCCTAAGTTCAGTTGATTTAA
The DNA here is from genome assembly GCF_002288905.1 of Enhydra lutris kenyoni. Lineage (NCBI taxonomy): Eukaryota > Metazoa > Chordata > Mammalia > Carnivora > Mustelidae > Enhydra > Enhydra lutris. Next base: position 13,665,349 of record NW_019154124.1, on the reverse strand, counting down.
ATGCTCATAAGCCTTTTAAAAAAGAGGATGAGAAGAATCATTAGCCTCCTATTGAAACAGATGACTGACAAACACTGGAATCAGGTTAATGTGAGGGTGACAGTAAACACATGATTCCTCTCTCTGCAGATTCCTGTGTTAGATACCCAGGTAGCCCTAGGAAATACAGTTAAGATGCTCCATTGATAGCATTAGCTTTGTAAGTTTGCCTATTTCCAGACTTTGAGATAAATCACAACAGCAGATTTTCTATCAGTTCATACATTTTGACTCTAAATGTTTGTGGTTTCCAAATAAAAGTTAGAGGATGAAAGTTGACAGTTTCATGCCAACTTTATATGGTATCCATTATTTGTACGGTAGTATATCACTGTAATCAAAAGGAGCTGTACATACGGTTTTGACCAAAGAAATTTTCTATTAAAATAAATTATTTTTATTTTTGCAAGATGACCTACTGCCATAACTCATATTTTACACTAGAAGAGCAATATAAGCCTATAGTGTTTATTTTCTAACTGAAATATTTGCTAATTAATGTAGTTCTTCTATATTTTTCTCATTAATTTCACATATTTGATTTTGTTAGTTTCCTACATATATATAACCTTATGTGCAGAAACTAAATCATATCACACATTTTAATTCTTTGTAAGAACAACTTTATTTTCTTAGAATTTTTTATGTGGGTACAAGGCATTCTATAGAAAATCTATAGAATTTTTGTGGATCTTCAAATTAGTGATTTTCTTTATAAAAGTTTCCATTGTACTGGTGGTGTCACATCATAACATTTAGGAATGAAAATTTATTAAATTGCAAAGCAGAATATAATAATAAATTTAAATAACATAAAATATGTTGCCTTAAAGACCTATATAGTTATATTTTGACTTACTTACCATTTTCTTCCAATTAATACATTCTTTGTAACTTTATTCTTACTAATGAAATAAGAAAATATGTTAGTTCATATTATTTAAATTCATTCTTAGCTATTTATTATTATGTATTGGAAATCAGCAAACCTTTCTGTAAGGGCTAGATAGCAAATATTTTAGATTTTTGCATGGTCTATAGTCTCTTTTGCAATTACTAAACTCACTGTAGCACAGAAACAGCCCTGGACAGTGAACAAATGAATGTGGCTGTGTTCCAGTCAAACATTATTTATGGACATTGAAATTTAAATTTTATGTAACTTTCACATGTCATGAAATATTCTTTTTGATTTTTTTCCATCATCTAAAAATATGAAAACCATTCTTAGCTCACAGCCTGTACAAAAACAAACAGAAGGCTGGATTTGAGCTGTTGTTTGTCAAATTTTATTATACATTAGTAATAAGTAATCTGAAACTAGAGCTTTAAAGAAAAAAAATCAAAATTTTGATTCAATATTTATAAAGATATTTGTTACTGGATTTTAGTTATGAGTAACTTATAAAAATAGACAGTAGTCTCCGCAAGAGAAAACATTATTGCCGATTCTTTTTAAAAGATTTGAAAGAAAGAATATTACAATGGAAGGAACTCAGTCATTGGAACAAGCCACTCAGTTTATTTATTTTTTTAAGTAATGTGGGGCTTGAACTTACAACCCCGAGATCAAGAGTTGGTTGTTCAGGGCACTTGTGGCAGGGTGGAGGGCCTCAATCATTTAAGCACTAGACTGACTCTTGGTTTCGCTCAGACTGTGAGATTAAGGCCCTGTCAGCTCTGTGCAGCATGGAGTCGGCTTGAGATTCTCTCTCTCCCTCCTCCTCCCTTGCTCTCTCTCAGTTTCTCTAAAATCATAAAATAAACCTTTCTTTTAAGGGTTTAAGAAAAAAGATTTGCACGCGCATCTGACAGCCAGCAACGCGCCCCCAAATCACTCAGTTTAAATGCAAACCTCGTTTTTTACTTAACTTTGAGAGTTATGCTACCTCTCTGATCCTGTTTTGTTATGTAAAATATGAGGATAATGTGGCTAAAATGTAAGATAACTGTGAGAATTGAAAAAAAAATCTGTAAAGTGATTCAGTAGTTCATAGCTATCATAACAATCATATTTAATTTACTTTATAGTAAAAATCTCTTCGAAGGCAAATTTTTATAGACCTGTTTCATGAAAAATTACTGATCTGTAGTTAGCTGAGGAAATAATTTTGATTTACCAACTTCTGTTCATTTTTCTGAGTGTTCTTCATAGATAAAAATAATCTGGAGGAATATAATGTTTAACAACCTGAATATAAAAAAAATTAATAGCCCACTAGTAATATATCTGTACCATGGTAATCATTTGGATATTGCAAATTTTTTCACCTTATAAATTGAATCAATTCATATATCAATTATATACCTAAAAGTTTATAGTTATATGCTCACATACTTATTTAATTATTATTAAATATTAAAGCTTACAGCTAATTGTAACTTGAGCCTTCCATGAAATACTACAGTGATGACAAGGTACATCTCTTTGTGATAACTCACAAGGTAGCAAAGAGGAAAGGAGACCTATTTGGTTAGAAAATATCAGACTTCAGAAATATATTAAAGTCCTCATTAACTCGAATATATACTTTGATATCACAGTTTTGGTTGTCTTCCAAAGTTTGTTTGTAAAATATGTTTCTGATTCAATAGCATTTACATTCCCTAGCTATGAGCTGTTCAAGGAAGTTAAATAAAGTCTTTATGGGATATTCTACTCACTAGTTAACCTGAGTTCAGTCTCAAGTATAAAGTAAGTGCAATTTGGAACTAAATTACTGTTTTTATCTCTAAATCTCAATAGGATCTGGTAGCACCAATGTTTTTATGCCAGTATTCATCAAAACATACATCTTGGCCATGGATTTATCTGATCCAGGGATTGTTCATCTTCATAATGTTGCCTTTTAATTGAGCTCAATTTTCAGCATGGAGCTCTTATAGCAGAGTCACATAGAAGGACGTCTTTACATTTTTCTAGAGAGTAATGCAATTGATAAATACTTATTAATTGTTTAGCTTATAAATGTCAACATAAATGCTTGAGTGTGGAACATTGAAGCCTAGAAACAACCAGAAAAGAATTTAGACAACTGTCCACTTTGGGTTTTGTTTACCTTGGACACTATATCCTGTTTTTAAAATGAAAAGATCAAAACAATTTACTGGGCAATCAAGTATTTTTTTTCCCCAAACAACTTTTTGATGAGTTAAGTGTAAATGAATCAGAACCATATGGAAAGACTTTTTCTTACAACACACACTGCTTTAATGGGAAGAGTGTTTATGAGAATGCATTTTGGTTTTTAAAAATTTGAAAAATATTTTGAGAAATAGTTTAACAATTCCAAATGTGGTTTGTTCATCTGTTCCGGGTACAATGCACATCAAAAGAAAGTCTTGGAAACAATAATAACTCTAGGGCATGGTTAATCAGGGTGATATCTCTAAATCTGATGTTTATCAAGGCCTCCTCAACTGGAATAGGGTAATGTGCAAGGCAGAGAAAGAATTGGTTCTGGCAGTTTGAAAAAATGAAATGAAAATAATTTGTGATCATCACATAAGCTTTCATTATCATCAAGTCAGAGCTCAGTCCCTTTTCCATCAAGCCAATCCATAATTAACTTGTTTCTTGGAGTCCTTGAGGGGGGCAATAAATATCTCCTCTTCCCCACCTAATTTCTGAAATAATTAAGGAAATTTTTTAAAAAGGATCAAGAGGTGGAAAACTAAATTGGCACTACTATTGCCGGGAAAACACATCTGGACATTAGAGAAAAAGAGGTTTTCCATAATCTACTTTCCAGTGGGGCCCATGAAACAACTCCCTTAAAGGAAGCTGAATCTGTTGAGAGGGAAAATTAATCTCTGCCTCTAAGTGGTCAGGTAAAAAGGAAAGGCACAAGAGACCAGATACACTTTGTGCAGAACTTTGTATAGTTATTTTCCACTAAAACAAAACTAGGTCAAGTGTATCAGGTTGCTAATGCTGTGGTAAAAAATGTACCGCAAACTGGGTGGCTTAAACAACAGAATTTTTTTTCCCCACAGATCTAGAGGCTGGACGTCCTAGTTCAAGGTGTTGGTAGAACTGGTTATTTTTAAGGACCTTGAAAGAAGGATTTGTTGTAGGCCTCTCTGTTTGGCTTGTAGATGGTGCTTTTTCTGTTTGCGTTTTTATACTGTCTTCTCTCTTTACTTGTCTGTATCCAGATTTCCTTTTCTTAAAAAGACAATAGTCAATATTGGATTTATTCCACCTTCTTTTAACTTAATCACTTCTGTAAAGAGACTGTATAGTCACAGTCTGAGGTACTGGGAGTTAGGACTTCAATATATGAACTTGGAGCTGGAGGACCAAAACAGGCTGTAACCCACTAATCAGGGTCTCGTTTCACCTACAATTAGAATGCAGTCTGGGCTGTCTCTGACTCCACCAAGTGCACTTCCTTCAGGAACTCAGAACACATGTTTAACTCCAATTCTCTTTTGAGCCTTATTTTTAAAGGGCCATAGATTTGATAGCAGGTACAAGATTATCACAGCACTGGCCTTACCCCTACCAAGCTTAGAAAACAAGCCAGTCCTGCTCTGAATAGCAGTTAGAGCAACCATATAATTATGTTCTGTTTCCAGAAGGGTTCCCAAACACCGTAGAAGTGTTACATGATCTCTGAATGAAGAAGTGCAGATACAGAATTTATTCTTGTGTTTAGTCTCACCAGGATGTGTGGTTGTTTATGATGGTTGTCCAAAATCCACACAGAACCTAGGCTGAGTTGAGAAAAACTTGGCAGTCTTCATTTAACGTATCTGGGGAAAATATCCATTTATGGAAAATATTCATAAATCTTCAGCGCTCAGGGAACAGCATTCATTGTTTTCTTATGCAGTTTAGCAATCTACGTTAGTGGCAGCCACAGGCAGAAGGTCTTTGATTTCTTTTTCTACCTCCAAAATTTTCAAATATCTTAATTACCATTTCTCCTTTGTCATGAAAAATTTAAATCTGGACCCTCCTTAGGGCTGTGAAGTGAATATTGAATTCACTTGTCTTGCAAATTTAAAGGCAGCAAAGAATATTTCTCCTGATAACACCTAAAGGACGTTTACAAATAAACTCCTTTTTCTCTAAAATCAAATTCTTGCCTCAGCTGCATCTGCTTGTCCTGGCCTGCTGCTGGCACACACATGCTAGAAGTATTTTTGAAGGTCAAGGTGTGCTATTCTGTACTCTGAGCTTGCCTGCACCTGCTGAAATCATGTGTAAGGGTTAAACAAGATGATTTAAAAAAATTTTTTTCCCCATGACCCATACCCCTTTAGGAATGGTTTTACTTGGAAATAAATAACCTAATAAACCTTCCTTTGTACTAAAGAAAACTCCTTCTTCAATTGTTTACATTTTTCATTTAGAAATTTTAAATTGCTTTATAATAACTGCTTTAAGCTCATCTATTGGATAGTATCAGAAAATCTATTTCAAGAGCTCTGTGAATGATTGTGATTTATGGCCTGAGATTGGTTTGCAATAACTCTGTAAGTATTATGGATTACAGAATGTAGACTTATTATACATAAATTGTGTAGAAAAACTGTTATAAAATTAAAGAAGGGAAGTTTCTGGGAAGATGTTTTTTGGGACACATCTGTTGCTGTGCCACTACCCCTAACTCAGTCTGTGCTCCTCTAGAGACAAGCTTCTGCTGGACCTGGGAGGTAGTTGAGTGGGAATAAAACCTTCAGTGTTCTTGGGGTCCCGGTAGGCTGGTCTGGAATTTTAGACATAGCATTCCATAGTCCTGAAGTGAAATCAGAATGTCCTAGATTCATGGATGCTCATGGAAAAGGTTTGCATAAGTCTCCTGTGAGAAAGAGTGGTCTCCCCGATACCCCAGAAGCTAAAAGACCCCAATGGCAGGCCATTTGTTCTCTACTTTTGAGAATTAGGAAGGGATAATGATACAAGAGCCAAAGGGTTCTTGATGCCTCTGCAGATCAGTGGCATCTATACCATTTATCCTTTGGAACAAAGATACTTTATCTTCTAACATTCAAGGTAACAGAACTCCAAAACCAGAATTAGACCCAACAGGCAGAGACAACAAATTCTAAGGCAGCTGGGTAGCCATAAGAAATGACTATCAACAGGTAACACAGATCACCTTCTAAATCAGGGTGTTCCATTGAAGGGTTATAGCTGTGAAGGAATCCTAGCATCAGTTTGCCCTCAAAGCCCTTATTCTTCTCAAACTCGTCTCTGTATTTCTGGGATTGATCTCTACAGACCATTTCCAGGAGAATCAATTACTAAAATATTTACAGAAGTGTATTGCTGTATAGAAAAATGTGAACATACAGTTTTGTACCATATACCACTGTAGTATAATAGTCCTACGCTGAAAATACTGCTCAGTTAAATGCAGCATATAAAGATTACCAAAATCAAGCCCTGAATCAGATAAGCACATTGATTAAACATGTGTTTCAAAGAATATTGGGATTAAAACACCAGCAGAATTAGATTTTATAGAGATTTGGAGATAGACACATAGCAGTTTAATCCAAATGTATACTTACTTTATATTTAACTGAAACTCAGCTCACGTTTACTAGTGAATGGAGTATGTTTTTAAGAACCTTATTTAGTGGGCACCTGGGTGGCTCAGCGAGTTAAAGCCTCTGCCTTCAGGTCCTGACCCAGGATCCTGCGATCGAGCCCCGTGTCGGGCTCTCTGCTCAGCGGGGTGTCTGCTTCCCTTCCTCTCTCTCTGCCTGCCTCTCTGCCTACTTGTGATCTCTGTCTGTCAAATAAATAAATAAAAATATTTAAAAAAAAGAACCTTATTTAGTTTCCTTGAGTGACTCATAACTTGGGAATGTACATGTTTTTGAATAAAAAATGTGGGCCTTTAAGGTAACATGATATATTTGTTATATTGTGTACTGGCTCACAGTTTTAGAACTTTTGACTCTCAAACATTATTTTGTGACATCAACACCGAATAACCATCAAATTCAATTAAATAGAAGAATATAAAAAGATATTTTCATCCTTCATGTGTAGATTTTATGTCTGTAGATATTTACAAGAAACAATAATGTATCTGATTATAAATAAAACTTGAATTTTATAAAATGTTGATTAAATTTAAAAATTAGAGGCCATATACTTTAGTGAAATTCAAATACTAGAAATAATTGATCATAAATATTAATTTCATGGAAATTATAAATTTACTTTCCTAGGTGACTGTTGGATTTAAGAGGAAAATTTATCAAAATATGTTAACGGCAGTTAGTGGTGTGGAGTCATTTTTACATTCTTCCTATGTCTACATTTTTTTTTATAACCTTGGCTATTTATAAGCAGTAGTAAATTTAGAATATTTTATGCTCTTAATGGTTTTTTGCTGATCTATGAACAGTCAACTGAATGTGTCCCAATAAGAGTAAGTCATTTCCTCTAAATAGAAGAATAGAAATGGAGTAAAAGAGGAGCTGGGAGTAGGATGAAATAGGTGAGGATAAGGACAATTCCTACCCTTTACAGAAGCATTAGTTTGAATTTTTGGCCTCTTGTTTAATCAATCCATCAAACAGGGAGTTAGCAGATTTCTCAAATGAAAACTTACTGACTACTCAGCCAAATAGGACTAGTTACATCTTTCAAACCCAAAGTTCTGCTTTGTACATCTGTAGTTGTTTCAGCTGGCATGTACATTTGTGGGTTGGCTTCCCTGAGGTAGGATGGATCGCATTTTGACAGTTGCTCCCTTATTTTGAGTGATTGATAGGTAAGATGTGAAATCATTCCTATATAGTAATAATCAAAAAAGTAAAAGGCTTGACCTTTCATTAAGAAGATTATAATTTTGGGGTGCCTGAGTGGCGCATGGGTTAAGTGTCTGCCTTGGGCTCAGGCCCTGATCTGGGCATCCTGGGATCAAGCCCCACATCTGTCTCCCTGGTGAGCATGGAGTATGCCTGCTTTTCCCCACTATTCATGGTCTCTCTCTCTCTCTCTCTCTCAAATAAATAGATAAAATCTTTTAAAAAATTATAATTTTGACTTTACATCCGGAGTCTTACTTAAAGTAATTTTTTGAGAGTTTACCCTTCCTGAGTAGCTAAAGACAAGTATTATTACAAGAAAATGTATAGCTCATTTCCCTTTAAGCTAAATGCAGCAAGAATTTGATTCACTCTCTTCTAACTGATTTGACTTGCTTTAAAAATTGTCTGCTGAGCAGGTATTCCAGATCATTTTACAGCAGTGACATTTCACAGTTATTAAGGTATTATGATTTTCTAGAAAATGCTAAATCTGGAGAAATTGCTCATTATTTGAGTAGAAATCTTAGCCTTTATTGTCATTATTGCTTGCCAAACTGATTAGATAATTTTTACTTGTAATAGGCAAAGAAGAAAGAAAGGGAAAGCCAGGTGTCTATCTTGTTATTTGTATTTGTGTATGTTCTCTAGAAAATACTCAGTGTTTATATCAATTTACCATTTTATTTTTAAATACATAGATTTCATATTTTTAAATTCTTGTAATAGTGTTATTTAATTATTTATTAATAATTATTTAATTATTATTTAATCATTAACCATTTCACATCCACTTTATTTTTTGATGAAATTATAAAACAAAAAAACAAGCCCTGAAATTAAGTAACCTCAATGTTTCTGAAGGTCCTTCTAAGCATAAAGGCTTAGATAAGGTGTAAAATGATTATACTGGGTTCAAGGACAGCTTTCAAATTTTGTTGAATGTTTCTTTGCAGTTGATCAATATTATGAAGTTTCAAATTCAAATTCTTAAAAATATGCATGTCTACAATATATATTGCTGTCTTCATCATAGGGTTAGATAAAGTTGGGTTCTTTTCTCCTAAGAATTTCTTTTTAATTTGGAAAAATGCAAGTTAGACATTAGCAAATTTTTATTTAGAGTTAACTATAAGCTCCTAAGTCTATAATTGAAGAGGGAACGTGTATTTATTTTGTTTGGCCATAATTTTCTTAAGATCTGTTAACAAGTCTGGCAGTCTGTTAAAAACAGAACTAAAATTGATGTAGACATGTACTGTGGTATTATTTAGATGAGTCTATAGACTTACTAAAAACATGTAGAGAAAACCTAAAGATGCTGAAAACCATTTTTATAATAATCAGATTGAATCCTTGAGAGAGAGCTGGAAGGCTCTTTCATTATTAAACACATGAGCTTGTCATAATGCAATACATTTGGCATTTTACTAAGGGAAAACAATAAATAAATATATAGAACAAAAGTACAGTTGCATAATCTTTTAGGTAAGAAAAGGTACAATTCCAAAACATGAAATTATCTAGTGTGTATCCCATGGCTATTTAGCATGCTTTGGATGGCAGTTACTAGAAAGTAAATACCATCCCTTTCAGATTACAGGCATCTCAGTGCTTAAGTTAAATTGGAATCTCCTATTTAACATTGTCCCATAAAGTTTGACCTATTTCTTTATGGTGTTACCTCTGCCTAGCTGCTGTCATCACCAACAAGCAGTGTCTTGTCTCTTACCCCTTACTCTGGCTTTCTGTGACTGTCACTGTTTTGTTTGTTTTTGTTTTTGTTTTTATGACTGTCACTGTTAAAGCAAGTATATTTTCAATGCAGCTCAGTCTTAGCTTTTCATCAGAGCTTGAGTAGTTATAAGGTATTCAGAATTTAGAAGGAATCTACGTATAACCAAACTGTTAAATAATGAAACATGAAGAGATGTTATAGGTTGGGTATTTCTGAGGAATATATGATATCTGGTCCTCATGCAAAATCACCCTGAGGGTTTGTACCTCTCTCTGTCCCTATCATTGATTCCTCTCACTTTTTATTCCCTATGTAGCATATAAATCTTAAAAACATTAAGTATGGTAAGTAGTTAAAGGAAACCAGAAATAAGACTCATCTCTGTTCTTTTAATTTTGTTAAACACTTACCAAAATCTAATAAGTAAAAAAGTACCATAAATGCGTAGCTTTCTGACTTTTCATTACTGAACATATCCATGTAACAAGCAACTAAATGCAGAGATTTGTTTACCTATCCGTGTACTTAAAATGGGATCATACCATTTGCATTGTTTTGTATATCATCTTTTATTCAATAATGCATCGTAAGCTTTATCTATATCATCACATGTAGATATAGATGATTCATCCTTATTGCTATAATGTATTCTTTATGAACTTATAAAGTTGTTAGAGTCAAAATCAATATACAAAATAGAAAATGTAATGAATAAACAGTATACTGCACATAGCATAAAAAACAATTCATTTAGGAATAAATCTAACAAAATATGCAAAAAAAAAACCTTCTATACTAGAAACTACAAAACACTATTAAGAGAATTTAAAGACAACCTAAAATCTTCTATGAAAATCTATGCTAATAGATTGGAAGACTGAATATTATATGGGTGTTAATCCTTTTCAAATTATTCTATAGATACAACGTTATTCTAGCAAAAAGCTCAGCAGGATATTATTGCACAAATGAATAAGCAAATTCTAAAGTAAATACAGAAATTTAAAAGGTGATGAGTTAAAGAGGAATTTTTTTTTAAAAGATTTTATTTATTTATTTGACAGATCACAAGTAGGCAGAGAGGCAGGTGGGGTGGGTGGGGAAGCAGGCTCCCCACTGAGAAGAGAGCCTGATGCCGGGCTCGATCCCAGGACCCTGAGATCATGACCTGAGCCGAAGGCAGAGGCTTTAACCCACTGAGCCACCCAGGTGTCCCTAAAGAGGAATTTTTTAAGAAGACGTGATGACAAAACAAAACAAAACAAAAAAACACTTGCAGTAATGTAAGGAGAGATGATAAAGATCTAAATTTAAGATGGTGGCCAAAAGGGGAGGGAAGGTTTCAAATGACAAAGATAGGGAGGAATTGAGCAGACTTAGCAAATTGCTATATGAGAAATAAAGGAGAAGTCATGGTAGACGACGACTTCACTGTTTCTGACTAAGGAAGTTGAGTAGATTGCAGATGCCTTTCATCAGGTAGGAGATCCTAGCCTCGGAACCTGTGGGGACAATGCAGTGAATACATTTAGGAATGACACTGTTGATGGCTGTAAGGAAGAGAAGACAATTTAAAGGAGATAATAAGACTTTGAGATGCTTTTAGGGTCATGGTTGAAAATTCTATTCGGTAGCTATAGGAAGAGATCAAAGGTCTTGAGTGAGATCTTGGCTAATGATTTCTATTTGAGAATCTGCATGGTCTCTCTCTGTGTCACTGGTTATACTTTTCCTACTCTGGCTCCAACTTACCCAGGTATTTAGCAGTCCACTTCTACTCTATTTGCTCTAAACTCCAGTACACCATTTGTGCTACCATCAGGTATGTCTTTCATTCAGAACAAATTATGTCACTACCTCATAAATCATTTACTGTTACTGGTTGTATTGAAAATTACATTCACATTTCCTCGTTGTTAAGCTTCTGGCATCAAGACCTACCCTATCTTTTAACCTTCTTTCCCACTAATCCTGTACTCCTACTCTATATTCTGTAGCCAAATATAATCACTCCATGTTTGCTAAACACAGCTTGAATCCAACAATCTCATGCCTTTTTCCATGCTGTTTCCTTTCCTGGAAATGCCTTCTTTCTCCTTTTCTGTAGGTGTAATCCACCCCACCTACATCACCACTTCCTTAGCAAACCAATGCACATCTGTGAAAATACGTCTCTAACAAATGAATCGAGTCATCCCTTCTATTCTTTGAAATCCCATCAGCTTTCATTTTTGCAGCATTTTAAAATTTATATTTGGCTATGCAGAAAGTATTCCATTGATTCCACATAAAATGCCCCATTTTGGGGGAGGAGTCAAGATGGCGGAGAAGTAGCAGGCTGAGACTACTTCAGGTAGTGGGAGATCAGCTAGATAGCTTATCTAAAGATTGCAAACACCTACAAATCCAACGGGAGATCGAAGAGAAGAAGAACAGCAACTCTAGAAACAGAAAATCAACCACTTTCTGAAAGGTAGGACGGGCGGAGAAGTGAATCCAAAGCGACGGGAAGATAGACCGCGGGGGGTGGGGCCGGCTCCCGGCAAGCGGCGGAGCAATGGAGCACAAAATCGGGACTTTTAAAAGTCTGTTCCGCTGAGGGACATCGCTCCAGAGGCTTAACCGGGGTGAAGCCCACGCAGGGTCAGCGTGGCCTCAGGTCCCGCAGGGTCACAGAAGGATCAGGGGTGTCTGAGTGTCGCAGAGCTTACAGGTATTAGAACAGGGAAGCTGGCTACAGAGACAGAGCCGAGGAGTAAGCTCTAACCTCGGGGTTACCTTGAACCGGTTGCCGGCTTGGTCAGCTCGGAGCGCGGCCGGAGGCAGGGTGACGGGAGTAAATCGGCGCTGTTCTCTGAGGGTGCACTGAGGAGTGGGGCCTCGGGCTCTTGGCTCCTCTGGGCCGGAGACCGGGAGGCCGCCATCTTCATTCCCGCCCTCCGGAACTCTACGGAAAGCGCTCAGGGAACAAAAGCTCCCGAAAGCAAACCCGAGCGGATTACTCAGCCCGGCCCCTGGTAAGGGCGGTGCAACTCCGCCCGGGGCAAAGACACTTGAGAATCACTACAACAGGCCCCTCCCCCAGAAGATCAACAAGAAGCCCAGCCAGGACCAAGTTCACCTACCAAGGAGTACAGTTTCAATACCAAGGAGAGCAGCGTAATTCCAAAGAAGGAGAAAGCAAAGCACGGAACTCATGGCTTTCTCCCCATGATTCTTTAGCCTTGCAGTTAATTTAATTTTTTTTCTTTTTTTTTTTTTTCAATTTATTTTT
>NW_019154124.1:13452551-13652419 GCF_002288905.1 Enhydra lutris kenyoni | reverse complement strand
TTTTTCTTCTTTCTGAACCTCTTTTTATCCCCTTTCTCCCACTCACGATTTGGGATCTCTTCTGATTTGGCTAAAGCATATTTTCCTGGGGTTGTTGCCACCCTTTTAGTATTTTACTTGCTCCTTCATCTGCTCTTATCTGGACAAAATGACAAGGCGGAAAAATTCACCACAAAAAAAAGAACAAGAGGCAGTACCAAAGGCTAGGGACCTAATCAATACAGACATTGGTAATATGTCAGATCTAGAGTTCAGAATGACGATTCTCAAGGTTCTAGCCGGGCTTGAAAAAGGCATGGAAGATATTAGAGAAACCCTCTCGGGAGATATAAAAGCCCTTTCTGGAGAAATAAAAGAACTAAAATCTAACCAAGTTGAAATCAAAAAAGCTATTAATGAGGTGCAATCAAAAATGGAGGCTCTCACTGCTAGGATAAATGAGGCAGAAGAAAGAATTAGCGATATAGAAGACCAAATGACAGAGAATAAAGAAGCTGAGCAAAAGAGGGACAAACAGCTACTGGACCAGGAGGGGAGAATTCGAGAGATAAGTGACACCATAAGACGAAACAACATTAGAATAATTGGGATTCCAGAAGAAGAGGAAATAGAGAGGGGAGCAGAAGGTATATTGGAGAGAATTATTGGAGAGAATTTCCCCAATATGGCAAAGGGAACAAGCATCAAAATCCAGGAGATTCAGAGAACCCCCCTCAAAATCAATAAGAATAGGTCCACACCCCGTCACCTAATAGTAAAATTTACAAGTCTTAGTGACAAAGAGAAGATCCTGAAAGCAGCCCGGGAAAAGAAGTCTGTAACATACAATGGTAAAAATATTAGATTGGCAGCAGACTTATCCACAGAGACCTGGCAGGCCAGAAAGAGCTGTCATGATATATTCAGAGTACTAAACGAGAAAAACATGCAGCCAAGAATACTATATCCAGCTAGGCTATCATTGAAAATAGAAGGAGAGATTAAAAGCTTCCAGGACAAACAAAAACTGAAAGAATTTGCAAATACCAAACCAGCTCTACAGGAAATATTGAAAGGGGTCCTCTAAGCAAAGAGAGAACCTAAAAGTAGTAGATCAGAAAGGAACAGACACAATATACAATAACAGTCACCTTACAGGCAATACAATGGCACTAAATTCATATCTCTCAATACTTACCCTGAATGTTAATGGGCTAAATGCCCCAATCAAAAGACACAGGGTATCAGAATGGATAAAAAAACAAAACCCATCTATATGTTGCCTACAAGAAACTCATCTTAAACCTGAAGACACCTCCAGATTTAAAGTGAGGGGGTGGAATAGAATTTACCATGCTAATGGACATCAGAAAAAAGCAGGAGTGGCAATCCTTAGATCAATTAGATTTTAAGCCAAAGACTATAATAAGAGATGAGGAAGGACACTATATCATACTCAAAGGAACTGTCCAACAAGAAGATCTAACAATTTTAAATATCTATGCCCCTAACGTGGGAGCAGCCAACTATATAAACCAATTAATAACAAAATCAAAGAAACACATCGACAATAATACAATAATCGTAGGGGACTTTAACACTCCCCTCACTGAAATGGACAGATCATCCAAGCAAAAGATCAACAAGGAAATCAAGGCCTTAAATGACACACTGGACCAGATGGACATCACAGATATATTCAGAACATTTCATCCCAAAGCAACAGAATACACATTCTTCTCTAGTGCACATGGAACATTCTCCAGAATAGATCATATTCTCGGTCCTAAATCAGGTCTCAACCGTTATCAAAAGATTGGAATCATTCCCTGCATATTTTCAGACCACAATGCTCTGAAGCTAGAACTCAATCACAAGAGGAAATTTGGAAAGAACCCAATTACATGGAGACTAAACAGCATCCTTCTAAAGAATGAATGGGTCAACCAGGAAATTAAAGAAGAATTGAAAAAATTCATGGAAACAAATGATAATGAAAACACAATGGTTCAAAATCTGTGGGACACAACAAAGGCAGTCCTGAGAGGAAAATATATAGCGGTACAAGCCTTTCTCAAGAAACAAGAAAGGTCTCAGGTACACAACCTAACCCTACACCTAAAAGAGCTAGAGAAAGAACAAGAAAGAAAGCCTAAACCCAGCAGGAGAAGAGAAATCATAAAGATCAGAGCAGAAATCAATGAAATAGAAACCAAAAAAACAATAGAACAAATCAATGAAACTAGGAGCTGGTTCTTTGAAAGAATTAATAAGATCGATAAACCCCTGGCCAGACTTATCAAAAAGAAAAGAGAAAGGACCCAAATAAATAAAATCATGAATGAAAGAGGAGAGATCACAACGAACACCAAAGAAATACAGACAATTATAAAAACATACTATGAGCAACTCTACGCCAACAAATTTGACAATCTGGAAGAAATGGATGCATTCCTAGAGACATATAAACTACCACAACTGAACCAGGAAGAAATAGAAAGCCTGAACAGACCCATAACCAGTAAGGAGATTGAAACAGTCATCAAAAATCTCCAAACAAAAGCCCAGGGCCAGATGGCTTCCCGGGGGAATTCTACCAAACATTTAAAGAAGAATTAATTCCTATTCTCCTGAAACTGTTCCAAAAATAGAAATGGAAGGAAAACTTCCAAACTCATTTTATGAGGCCAGCATCACCTTGATCCCAAAACCAGACAAGGATCCCATCAAAAAAGAGAACTACAGACCAATATCCTTGATGAACACAGATGCAAAAATTCTCGCCAAAATACTAGCCAATAGGATTCAACAGTACATTAAAAGGATTATTCACCACGACCAAGTGGGATTTATTCCAGGGCTGCAAGGTTGGTTCAACATCTGCAAATCAATCAATGTGATACAACACATTAATAAAAGAAAGAACAAGAACCATATGATACTCTCCATAGATGCTGAAAAAGCATTTGACAAAGTACAGCATCCCTTCCTGATCAAAACTCTTCAAAGTGTAGGGATAGAGGGCACATACCTCAATATTATCAAAGCCATCTATGAAAAACCCACCGCAAATATCATTCTCAATGGAGAAAAACTGAAAGCTTTTCCGCTAAGGTCAAACACGGCAGGGATGTCCATTATCACCACTGCTATTCAACATAGTACTAGAAGTCCTAGCCTCAGCAATCAGACAACAAAAGGAAATTAAAGGCATCCAAATCGGCAAAGAAGAAGTCAAACTATCACTCTTTGCAGATGATATGATACTATATGTGGAAAACCCAAAAGACTCCACTCCAAAACTGCTAGAACTTGTACAGGAATTCAGTAAAGTGTCAGGATATAAAATCAATGCACAGAAATCAGTTGCATTTCTCTACACCAACAACAAGACAGAAGAAAGAGAAATTAAGGAGTCAATCCCATTTACAATTGCACCCAAAACTATAAGATACCTAGGAATAAATCTAACCAAAGAGGCTAAGAATCTATACACAGAAAACTATAAAGTACTCATGGAAGAAATTGAGGAAGACACAAAGAAATGGAAAAATGTTCCATGCTCCTGGATTGGAAGAATAAATATTGTGAAAATGTCTATGCTACCTAAAGCAATCTACACATTTAATGCAATTCCTATCAAGGTACCATCCATTTTTTTCAAAGAAATGGAACAAATAATCCTAAAATTTATATGGAACAAGAAAAGACCTCGAATAGCCAAAGCAATATTGAAAAAGAAAGCCAAAGTTGGTGGCATCACAATTCCGGACTTCAAGCTCTATTACAAAGCTGTCATCATCAAGACAGCATGGTACTGGCACAAAAACAGACACATAGATCAATGGAACAGAATAGAGAGCCCAGAAATAGACCCTCAACTCTATGGTCAACTAATCTTCGACAAAGCAGGAAAGAATATCCAATGGAAAAAAGACAGCCTCTTCAACAAATGGTGTTGGGAAAATTGGACAGCCACATGCAGAAAAATGAAATTGGATCATTTCCTTACACCACACACGAAAATAGACTCAAAATGGATGAAGGATCTCAATGTGAGAAAGGAATCCATCAAAATCCTTGAGGAGAATACAGGCAGCAACCTCTTCGACCTCAGCCGCAGCAACATCTTCCTAGGAACATCGCCAAAGGCAAGGGAAGCAAGGGCAAAAATGAACTATTGGGATTTCATCAAGATCAAAAGCTTTTGCACAGCAAAGGAAACAGTTAACAAAACCAAAAGACAACTGACAGAATGGGAGAAGATATTTGCAAACGACATATCGGATAAAGGGCTAGTGTCCAAAATCTATAAAGAACTTAGCAAACTCAACACCCAAAGAACAAATAATCCAATCAAGAAATGGGCAGAGGACATGAACAGACATTTCTGCAAAGAAGACATCCAGATGGCCAACAGACACATGAAAAAGTGCTCCACATCACTCGGCATCAGGGAAATACAAATCAAAACCACAATGAGATACCACCTCACACCAGTCAGAATGGCTAAAATGAACAAGTCAGGAAATGACAGATGCTGGCGAGGATGCGGAGAAAGGGGAACCCTCCTACACTGTTGGTGGGAATGCAAGCTGGTGCAACCACTCTGGAAAACAGCATGGAGGTTCCTCAAAATGTTGAAAATAGAACTACCCTATGACCCAGCAATTGCACTGCTGGGTATTTACCCTAAAGATACAAACGTAGTGATCCGAAGGGGCACGTGCACCCGAATGTTTATGGCAGCAATGTCTACAATAGCCAAACTATGGAAAGAACCTAGATGTCCATCAACAGACGAATGGATAAAGAAGATGTGGTATATATACACAATGGAATACTATGCAGCCATCAAAAGAAATGAAATCTTGCCATTTGCGACGACATGGATGGAACTAGAGGGTATCATGCTTAGCGAAATAAGTCAATCGGAGAAAGACAACTATCATATGATCTCCCTGATATGAGGGAGAGGAGATGCAACATGGGGGGTTTAGGGGGTAGGAGAAGAGTAAATGAAACAAGATGGGATTGGGAGGGAGACAAACCATAAGTGACTCTTAATCTCACAAAACAAACTGAGGGTTAATGGGGGGAGGGGGGTTGGGGGGGTGGGATTATGGACATTGGGGAGGGTATGTGCTATGGTGAGTGCTGTGAAGTGTGTAAACCTGGCGATTCACAGACCTGTACCCCTGGGGATAAAAAGATATTATATGTTCATGAAAAATAAAATAAAAAAAAAAAACAAAAAAAAAAAAACAAAAAAACGCCCCATTTTATGATTGAGTAAACAAAAATTCAAAGACCTCAGCTAATTTTCTGACCACAAAGCTATTTATTAGTAGGGCTTAGACTTCACATTGATCTGATTCCTAATCTCTAGCCTTTCCTTCAGTCCTATTATAACACCTACATTCACTGGATAATTTGGACCTGTTCATGAGCCATCACTGATGGTTGGTGATCTCAAACTTGAGTGGCCCTATTTGTAGATCAGTAATATTTTGGTGACCTAGTATACCTGTATAGTCACTGATTAGTCCGTGATTTCTCCACATGGTAAGTAAATATGTATTATGCTAATACTTCATTCATCAATGCCCTAGACTTCCAATATAAAAGCTACTTTAGTAAGGCAAAACTTTTCATGTGCACGCAGCCATTTTCTCCAGAGCATACCTGCTTCTGCCTGCCCTATTGCCTTATGCTGGTACCTCTCTTCCCTCAAGTAGTCAGGGCCAGTCTTGACTATTTTCCAGTCTCACATATTGCTGACTGATAATTAACCACCTCTTTTGTCTTCCTGGGTCAACGCTGAGAGCAGGGGACGTTCTTCCATGTTTCCTACTCCCAAAGAGCACTGTATTTCCACTCCTAGATGTGCTACTTTCCCCTTCCCCAGCCCCACTCAAGAAGAAAGCTCGCCTTTAAAATTATTGCTGATAAGTCATATGTACTATTGGGAATTTCCCAGAATATGAAAAAATTTAATATTTACAAGATTACCAAAACACTAATTCAAAAGGATATGTGCACCCCTATGTTCACAGCAGCATTATTTACAACAGCCAAATTATGGAAGTAGCCCAAACGTCCATAGATGAATGGATAAAGAAGAGGTGGTATATAATGGAATTATTCAGCCATATTATTCAGCCATAAAAAAGGCATGAAATCTTGCCATTTGCAACAATCTGGATGGATCTAGAGAGTATAATGCTAAGTGAACTGAGGCAGAGAAAGACAAATACCATATGATTTCACTCATCTGTGAAATTTAAGAAACAAAACAAATGAATAAAGGCGGGGAAAAAGAAGACAAACCAAAAAACAGACTTAACAATAGAGAACAAACTGATGGTTACCAGAGGGGAGGTGGGTGAAAAGATGGAGAAAATAAGTGGAAGGGATTAAAAATACACTTCTCTTGGGATGCCCGGGTGGCTCAGTGGGTTAAAGCCTCTGCCTTCGGCTCAGGTCATGATCCCAGAGTCCTGGGATTGAATCCCAAATTGGGCTCTTTGCTCAGCAGGGAGCCTGCTTCCTCCTCTCTCTCTGCCTGCCTCTCTGCCTACTTGCGATATCTATCAAATAAATAAATAAAATCTTTAAAAAAATACACTTATCTTGATCTGGAAAAAAATTATTGCAATATTAAAGTCCTAAAAAGAATTATTTTGTAACTCAGAGCTTTGATTCCTTAACATGGAAAAAAATCCTCTTTAAAAAAAAAGGGGGGGAAAGAAGAAGACCTCTATAAAATTTTTAAATAACCTCATTGACATTAGGATCAAAGAATAAAAATAATAGAAAAGATGTAAGCAAAATATAAGTGTTGGAGTTATTTTAAAGTGCTGCCCAACTAAATAATAACAAATTTAAGGCTGGGGGAAAAATAAGATGTAGTAAGTTGCTCCAAAGACTTTCTACTTCATTGCATATGGTACTTTACATCAACCCTGGGCAGGATTATGTATACCTCCTGCATTAATGTGTGAAATGGGAATTTTATTACTATAAATAAAGAAGTGGTTAGAAGTGGTAAATTGGGCAACAGAGCTCATCTCTGTAGAATTCTTTCCCTGTCTTCTGACTATGCTTAATAGTTGAATTAGATGTTTTTTTAATTGGTTCAGTTTCTCTGTGGAATTGATAATGATGGCAGTGCTGATGGCCATCTATCTCCCTAAAATACACAGACATAGAAATAGCAACTTTAAATTATGAAGTATTTATAAAATATCTGAAAATGATTTGCAGTTTCTTAGTGGTCACCTGATTACTCAAAATTCCAAAGTACTTTCAATTTAGGATTATCACTCATGCAACATTCTTTAATTTTTGCCTTTTGTGGTAAAAATCAGGAAGTTCCATCAAGGAATTTCATTTCCATGATGACAAGAAACTAAAAAAAAAAAGTCATGATTAAAGATTAAAATGGTCATAAGAGCGTGCAGATTTGCAAAGATGTGATTTCAGGTAATTTTCTCCGCTTTTACCTTGTGAATATCAAATATGTTTAATGCAACAAAGAGTATTATTTATGCTTTGTGATATTTGAAAATGGCTTTATCACTTTTAAATTGGAGGCAAACTAGAATATCTTTTTTCGTTGTAAATAATGTAAAAGGAAATAATGAGCTGTTTACTTGAGGTTTCATTATATATGTATGTGAATTTCCTGGCCCAAAACAAATCCTCATCTGGCATCTAGTCTTGTTTTCTAATAACACACCTCAATAAGAGAAACCAGTCCTTCTTGAATGAATATTTGTTTTAAGGGGAGGAAATCTATAAGTTGAGTTTCATAGTTATTGATCAATCTATCAATTAATCAATTTATTGATCTATAGACACATACACATACATATATTCACATAATGTATTACAGAAGGACACAGAAACTACCTTTAAGAATTCTCAATGACCAAAGCTAAAATGATTTTATTAACAAAATAAAAAGGTAGTCCATTTATGAAGCAACGTTAAAATTAATATCCACATGTCCATACTGATATAAATAAATGATTGAATAAATGAATAAATATGTAAAAATCTCCCATGTAGAAGAGTTCCAAATAATTTGGAATTATTCTAAGAATAAAGGTGGATATTCTACCTTTAGTTGCTGGAGCATCACACATTATTCTTTAGGTATGGGCTGCATATGACTTTCTTCCAAAGAGTACAATATGGAAATTGAAGAAAAAGGGTAATTTCCAGAACAGAAATCTGACAAATACCACCTTAGCCACATGATCAATGTCAAAATCAGTGAAAAGTCATGTTGAGAGTTTATATCCTTAATATGATTGAGAATGGTGATTTACCCCTGTAGTCTTCCTCTACAAACCTAAAACCCCAGTCTAATCATGAGAAGAACATTACATAAGTCCCAACTGAGTATCATTCGACGAAATACCTAACCAGTGTCCCTCAAAAATATCAAAGTCATCAAAATCAGGAAAGGTCTGAGAAAATGTGACAGCTAAGAGGAGTCTAAGAAGGCATGGTAACTAAACCTGATAGATGTGGTATTATTGATCAGAGATCCTAGAACAGAAAAACGGTATTAGCTTAGAAATGGAAAGATCTGAATAAAGCATGAACTTTAGCTGATAATAATGTATTAATTTTGGCTCATTAATTACAACATGTTCTGTGCCAGTTTAAGATGTAACTAGCAGAGAGACTGCACATGGCATTCAGAGGAACTCTCTGCATTATCTTTGTCATTTTTTCTGTAAATCTAAAACTATTCTAAAATGGAAAGTTTATTAAAAGTAGAAGGAAAAATAGAAAAGAAAAAAAAGTCCAGTATATTAGATCAGATTCTACTTGCATACATACTTAACATATGTTTGAATATGTTTGTGTGACTCTTTCCCTGTCTGAGATTTAGTGTTGGAACTTATCAGCATTGCAGGGAAAGCATAAGAAAGAGCTTCTTTTTAGTAGCTTGTTTTATTCGGAATCAATTACCATATAGTTCAGAATTTATTTGAAAAGAAATTAGTGCCTTATACTTTCACACTAGAGATAGTTAAGGATAAGTAATGAGTTGGTATATTTGAATCTCAACAGTGTGCTTTGGTGCTTAGGGGTTAAAATTAGAGTTTAATCTGGATGGGGCAGGAATGCTCTCCAGATGCTCACTTTCATTTCCACCTTGCATTAAAAAAACAAAAAAAAAACCTGTATGGTATAAGCAAATGGAGAGGCTAACTACATAGGTCAGAGTGTTATTATTATTTTACCTAGAGATAATCTTTAGTGATTAGTGCCTCATGGATTTTACTATGTAATGAAAGCAGCTGTTAAACACTAAAGTCACTAAGCAGTACATAGTTTCAAGACACTTGCATGGTTCTTGTACCTCCTATTTCTCGGGCATATATCTATATCTCTATCTATACACACACGTATGCATACATATGCTGTAAACAGTTTATTTGCCTCTGTGTCCATTAATTTAATTGTACTTTTACATTTTAGAGACAGGATTATGAAGAATTATTCTACCATTTTAAAGACTGGAGAAATTCCCATTGTTTTATGTTTCTTTTAAAAGTCTCCATTTGAGCCAGTCATTTGCTATTTTAAAAAAAATGATGCTAAAACAGAAGTCTCTCCTAAATCAATTCCTCTAGTAACCCCAACTCTAGTGAAAACATCAAAGTATCTAAATGAGGCAAGAGGCCTGGATTTCCAGTGACATGGAGAGAGAAAATAGTCTTTCCACCTTTAAGCATAACATATGCTGTAAGTTGAAGGAAAAAATGTCTCAAGTGGTATCCCTACACAGTGTCCTGTAATTAAACTCAGATGTAAGTTCGACCCTTGCACTCTTACTTCTCTCAAGACACTTGAAAGGACAGTGGATTAAAGACCTCTAAAGGTTTAACCTGTGTTTGTTTCTTTGGAGGATGTGCCTTTTTTTTACCCAGAGGTGCCTGTATCCGTCTTTTCAGAGGAAGTTGTTTTCTTAGATATCTCAGGTTATTGATAGCATTCCAAGTATTGGTAACCTCATTTTGTGAATATGTGAACACTATCAATATGTGAATACAAATATGTAAGTTAGGTGATACTGACAAGAAATTGATGTGTGGAATTGCAAAGAAGATGGTTTAAATGGCATGAGCTAATTTGGTCAAATCTATTTTTTCCTGTTCCTGATTTGTTATGAACCCTCAGTGTTTTTGATAGATCTATATAATAAGTTCAAAGGAAGAATTAACAGAATGTTTAAAATGTGTGGGTTCAACAGCCCATCAGATCCTCCTTCATGCACGTGATCACTTGGTGTTAAAGTGCATAGATTGGTTCTGTCTTTGGCCTAAACTTCTGAATCCCCACTTGTGTGTGTCTGAGAACTCACACCTGAGTCTATGGGCATATGCAAACACTTTCAAGGTTTCGAATCAAAGGAAGCAGATGCTTTTTATGCAAAGTCCTGATTTTCACATTATGGATCACTGGGATTGACACTAACAGGAGTCATGTGTCTAATTCTTTGCATCAGCATGAGCAAAAACTATTTTCCACAATTGTAAATTATCTTAACTTTTCTCAGGAAATACGAGTGGCTTCACTGTGAGGGAGTGGTTGTGTGAGTCAAAAGCATAAAAATGCCAACCATAAATAAAGGTGAAAAACTCTCATCCCCACTGGGATAAGATAACTTTACATTCCTGAGATACTGACTAGGGACAATTTCTTTAGAGATTTGTTTGGTCCAAGAGTGGACAGAAAATAACTTTTAATAATTTATTATTGCATTGCCCCAAATCACAACCTTGAACATAAAGGGAGAAAATCTACTTTCAAATCAATTTTGCATTGACAAGTGGGGAACTAAAACTTTGACAGGAAAATTTATCTTTGGTAAGGTTTATATCTCTGAAGAAAAATGCATATTATACTTTGGAGGTGATATATTTATCATATACATATGTATTTGCTCATAATTTTAGTGTTAAGAAAAACAAACCAGAAGTCTTTTAGAAAGATTGTTCTTCAACCCAGTACAAATGATGAGCACCATAAGGTGGAGGTATAGATCTCATTGTATTTGTCTAAATACCAACTAGGACTTTTTTTTTTTTTTTAAGATTTTATGTATTTATTTATTTGAGAGAGAGAGAGAGAGAGTAAATGAGCATGTGCAGGGGCAGAGGCATGGGGGGAGGGAGAAGGGAAGAGGGAAATAACCCCAAGCAGATTGTGCTGAGTGCAGAGCCCAAGGTTGGAGCTTGATCTCACAACACTGAGACCTTGCCCTGAACCAAGAGTCAGATGCTTAACAGACAGTGGTACCCAGGCAACCCCAACTATTACCTTTTTCAATGGGACTTAAAGAAATAGTGGTTGCTTATTGATATGTATTTCCACACATTTAATCTAAAAACAGACAATATTACTTCTTCTCAGGAATTATAACACTAAAAATTTAAAACTTCACTTTACGGCTAGTCTTATACTTGAACTAAAGATCATTAACATACAATTTGCTCCTAACTCTGACTATGGAAATGAAACATAATTAAAAATAAAATAAATAAGGGCAGGTCAATTGTTTGGTTGTTTTTACAGCAGGGAAATTACAGTTCTAGTACTCAAAGGAACTCCAGACTGCTGCTGGCTATGAAAAGACCACTTTTGCATGACTGCTGTTTTCTTATCTGTCAAACACATTTAATCACACTCACCTTGTTCTACTGTATGTTGTCTGGCTTAAGAAATTAATGGCTCTAAAGTGCTTTGAAAATATAAATCTCTATATAAATAATAAAACATTATTACAGCCTGGGGATAAGTCCGAGAGGGGTTAGAGTAATGACTTGTCCTCTAGGATTGTAAAGGTTTCAAACACTGGAGTTTTTTAACTGACTATTTCTTACATTGATATAAAATCTTCTCTGGGCTGCCTTAAAACAGTTATGTTGGGTAATTTAAGACTACATAAGCAGTTATGATTGAAATTTGATGTTAAAAAACTATCCTTTTTTGCCAATAATATTGATATAATTAAAGCAACAGTGCACTACACAATCACTTTTACTAGTTGTATACTCATTCATGTATTATTTTGTATGTATACACATTCTCAAACTAAGGCATGTTTGATAATATGGGGAATATGGGGGAAAAAGAAAACAGCTTTAAAAACTTGGTTTCTGGCCTCAGGAAGCTCTCAACCTTATAAGGGAAGTAAATGTAAACAAATTTCCTTAGTATATATTTGGATGCGCTAAGTAATCTTTGGGAAATGAAAAAAGAATTATTTTGGAATTGCAGAAGAGGGTGAGATAACTTCTGACACTGACATGCTAAAGGAAGATAGGGGTGTAGGAGAGTATAAGACCTGGGATGTTTTCGTTAATGACCCAGCACTAGATCTAAGCGTTGAAGCAGGTTAGACTTTGGAAATGCATAGACATCTTGGAAGACATAGGAGGAATAGCAGGAGCAAAGATAGGTAAGCTGAAAAACACCAAGCGTATTAAGAAAGTAAATGGCTTAAGAGTTTGGGTTGTGTCAAACTGGATAGTAGGAGATAAAGCTCCAAAGATAGGTTGGCGCCAAGTTGTATAGGCTCTTGAATGACAGGTTAAAATGTGTGGGCTTTATTTAGTGGGAGATTGTAAGCTATTTCTTAAAGTCAAATAAACATTTTATAAGAGTTGTTTTAAATAGTCAGAAAGGAAGACACTTTTTTCAAGATGAGGTTATATAATTCATTTAGAAATGTTTTCCTTGCCTGTGGTTAGAAAAATAAATAAACAGTCAATTTGATACTAGATTTCTGACAACACAGTGATGATGATTTTTAGACTAAGGCTACATGGGTATGAAAAGGCAAATGATTAAACTTTGGAGTTTAATGGAAAATTATTTTTAACTGAATAAGGACTCGTTACTATATTTATAAGACAATAGTTAGATTTGTGCAAATTTCAGTCTAAATGATGACCACCACAGGTGTCCCTATGGATCTTAAATTTTAGATCATTTCTGAACCTGAGAGATGTTAGCATTTATTCTATTCAGGAAGCAATAGAATTTTAAAAGCAAGGATCTCAATTCCATGATTCATTGTGTATTCTTAAGCCAGTCATAGTGGTGACAACTTTCTCTTTGGGAAATCCCTTTGGAAACAGTATTAAAATGAGTTGGGAGGTAGTTTAGAAAGGATTTGGACAGACTTCTAACTCGTAGATGAAAAAAAAAAAAATTAAGAGCCAGATATACAAAATAATGTGCCCAAAGCCACACAGAAAAAAAATCCTGACTACCAAATGTAGATCTTTTTTGTCTCTTAATTCAGTGGCTTTTCAATTATAACATGACGTTTTCAAAAGATATTTTAGACAATATTTTGAAGTATCAACTTTGTGTTAGGTCAAGTCAAACACAGTATTTTCCTTTAATTTTTGATTGCTTTGAAAATTGTCTTTAATAATGTTACAAATATTATTCACTTGTACTTTTGTGATTTCTATCACACACCTTCTCTAAAATAAAGCAGCAATTACTTATGCGGTTCCCAAGAAGTTATCCTAAAATGTATTTTTATTTATTAAGTTAAATTTATACTAATGATTTACTAATTTTCTAAATATATAACAAAATCACACCATGGGTTTACATATATGATAAAGCACATTTAAAACACTCTCTTGACTAGTTAATTTTAATATTCCATTTGAATTAGGGATTTCATCAAAGGAAGGCTAATGAGGAATCATCGTTTATTGTTAACTGAAATGATTTCAGTCTGACTTAGGATTTCAGATATCAAGAATGTTTCATGAAAAAAAAAAAAAAAGAATGTTTCATGAAATAGCAAGATGGAAGTTGGCTGTGAAGCTGTTTAACCCAATGAGCCACCCAGGCGCCCCATCTATGAAGCTGTTTGATGATCTCTGGTTCTGTAATGTATAGTTACACAAATTTAAGGTTTAGTTTTCCCTATTGATTTTATTTAGTTGTGATTGATCATTTTTATATCTTTTTTTATTGATTTAAATTTTCTAATTGTTTTTCTAGGATAATATTTATATCTATCTATCTATCTATTTATATCTATCTATCTGTTTATATCTATCTATTATATCAATCTATCTAGAATAAATCTACTTGCTATTCAGTAGTTCTCCTGGTTTTTGGAGCATTTTAAACACATTCTATAATTCTAATGTCCAATAAAGATAGATTAAATGTTGAGAAATACATTTTACTTTCTTAACCCCATGAGGTAGAAAGTGACCATGACTAAGCTATCCTGATTACTGGCTACATAAATTCTGATATAAAAATTTGGGATGGGAGATTACTATACAGAAAATATTCTGTATGTGTTACAATAGCTTTGCCTTTCTTCTCCCTATGGGTCTACTTTCTCTTCCTTCTCTACCTCCTCCTCCTCTTTCTAATATCTGTTTGTTGTTGTAACATGTTATTGTTTTTGTCTCTTTATGTGAATAGAGTATTTAAAGAACTATAAACAATAAAGGCTACAGCCAGGATTGACTATGTAATTTGTAGGGCTCAGTACAAAATGAAAATACAGGACACCTTATTAAAAAGTTGTTAAGGATTTTAAGATGTGACAGCAGAGCATTAAAATAAGCATGGGGCCTTTCTAAGCATGTGGCTCTGTATGTCTCCATAGTCATGTGCTTTATGAAGCCAGCCTTGGCTACAACTTGTGAAGAGAGAAACACGAATTTCCTGCTTCATCTTTTTCTTCTGAATTTCTGGTAATTTCTTCACTGGCAAACTTTAGCATAGAAACCCAAGTAGTGTGGGTGGCTTCATTTTCTCTACTTAACTTACGTGTAGGAACTACTGAACGAAATGATTACTGTTTGTACTGGTTTCTCTTGGCTTCTGTAATCCATTGCCACAAACTTAGTGTTTTAGGACAACACAACTATGTCATCTTACTATCCTAGAGATCAGAAATTTGAAATGAGTTTTACTAGGAATCAAGCTGTCAATAGGGCTTTAGGGAAAAGTTTGTTTCTTTGCCTTTTCTAGCTTCTATGGGCTGCCTATATTCATTGCCTCATGAACTTTTTCTCCACCATCCAAACCAGCATCATATCATCTTCAAATCGACATCAGTCACCTCACTCTGACACTCTATTTTCATCATTACATATCCTTCTCTACCCCTTTCAAGAATCGCATGATTACATTGGGCCACCTAGATAATATAGGCTAATAAACCCATCTCCTCATCCTTCACTTAGTTATATCTGCAAAATCCTTTTTGTCATAAAAAGTAACATACACATGGATCCAAAGGTTAGGGTTGGGCATGTCTTTGGGCAGCTCTTAGTCTACCTATCACAGCATTTCTTCTTGTACAATTCATGGCCAATGTTATATATTCATCTCAAAATTTCCTGACTTAAAAATCATCTAAATCATTATTTTGCTCCTCATTTCTAGTCAATTGGATGCTAAGAGTTATACCAAAATTGGTTTAAAATAAGGAAGACGTTTAATTGTTTTCTCTAGGCAGGAGTATCATTTTATCATCAGACACCATCTGTGGGATGGATGAAATCATTTTTGCCTTTCATCTAGGAAAAACCTAAAAGCTAATGTTTATGAAGCATGTATGCACAATATGAACAATCACTCTCATTGCAGACACAGACACACGTACTTACGTAAGTTCACATTTTGTTACCTTCCCAATGTCAAATTTTCCCTACCAACTTCATTTATTCAATTGCTTTGTTTTTATAGATTCAACTTTTCTTATCCTTTAGTGAATTGTAAAACTCAGTGCTTCTCACAAGTAAAAGTTTAGTGAATATTTAAAAGACCTGGGTTCAACTATGTGTTCAGTGTTTATTGCACACATACCCTAATAATAGGAATTATAGGGAATAAAGTGTATACATTAAAAGTTTCTGGGTGAAACTATGCAGATACCCAAGCAGCAAACATAAATTCAATAAAACAAGATATGCATCAACTTATGAGCAGGGTGGTCTGCGGGTTTGGTGTTTGGAAGGGCTCCTCGGAAAACTTGTGTTCTGAGGAAAACATTAATGGAACCTGAGGATTTGGCTGGGTAAACGAAGGAAGTAGTCCTCATAGTAACAAAATGAGGTAGGCAAGAACTTCAGGACTGCACACAGAGAACTAATGGATGGAAAACAAACATGTACACTCAGCCGGCCAGTGTAGCTACAAAATAGAGATTCCTTTTTAACAGCAAACACAAGGAGGATCCATAAATCGGTGTTTGAGCAATTGTGTTTAATCTTCAAAGTAACATGATTATTTAATATAAATCTAGTGACTTTTCCATATTTGAACTATGAATTAGCTATGAAAATTTGAATAGAAAATTGCATTATGGAGCCCAGTAAGCAACTTGGGTGAAAAGATTCAAAACAAGTATGTGGGGGGGGGATGTGGATACAGAACAGTGTAGGAGATTAGACTGCTACAGCATTGCCAGGATAGCATAATAGAGTTTCGATTTAGTGGTGGAAGAGAGAAATAGCAAATCATGTTAATATTATACACACTATACTCAAAACATGGCTGCATGAGGTATGTTTCATAGGTGGTGGTGGATTGAAAGTCATATCAAATATCTAAACATATGTGGTGGTAGTAGCAATGCTAGTTAGCTTTTACTCAATATTTGTAACATTCCAGTCACTGTCCTTGGGGTTTTTCATTACTTTAATCCCCACAATAACAGTTTGATATCTCATAATCCCCATTTAGATATGAGGAAGTTATAATGGTATTTAAGTGATTTGCTGAAGTGACCAATAAATAGATACTAGAATTTAACTACAGATTGTTGAACTCCAAAACCTACACTCTCCAGTTTACCAAACCAAAGATGCTGGCATTTGGTCTAAAACACATTCCCTTGGTATCCCCAAGCCTCATTTGATGTTACAATTATTAAATCTTAGTATTAAAAAAAAATCAAAGCTCTCGTTTAACCCCAAATCTCATTCAATGTAGGAATGGCCATGCAACCACTGTAGAAAACGGGCCTGAGCACTTTCAGTAATGGAGACTTTATCAATTCTAACTTAATTTTTTGCATGGTCCAATGGCTAGGAAGTTTGTCCTTGTTTTGAGTTGAAATCTGCCCCGTAACCTTCACTCTCCTGCTGTGACTCTGCCTTCTGGAATTACACACAGAAAAAAAATCATGTTTCTCTTCCATGCTTGAAAATAGCCATCACAAGTCTATTCCAAGCGAAGCATCCACATTTGTCTAAATCATTGAACAAAGTGCCCCAATCCTTCACCATCTTCGTGCATTTTTTTAAATTTTATTTTTCATCTCAGTGCATTCTTTATGCTGCTCAGCATGGTATAGATAAATCAGTGTTACTCATCTGTTTAAGACAATCTGCCATCATTTCCTTTACATTTTTTCCTGGGTTCAGAAGATGATCTATAAAGCATTTTGATCAACTCTCCAAGTTTCTCTCCATTAGCACTAATCAACAAAACTACTTTAGTCAATACCTTACACTCTCCACAATTAAAATAGACACCTAACTTGTGATAAAATGAGGCCTTAGTTCCAGCTGCGATATGAACACCTGTGAGGCTGGAAATCTGAGAATCGTGCAGGCACTTAATCATCGTTTACACTTCACATCTTTAGTGCTTAGCTGTGAAGGCCCAGCTTGTGACCTGCTGACGGCTTTTCCAGTAAAACAGAGGAGACATAAACCAGGGCAAATCAGATATGCTTAACAAGAGCCTTCTCTCCAGCTGTCAATGAGGCCCGCAGCACTGGAGATGCCCAGTAGGAGGCTCTCCTATCACTGACTTTTGACTAGTTGAGTGTTTGGTTAAACATTTTGAAAAGTGATAGGTGAGTGGGGTTTTTAGTTGAAGTTATGGGTCAAATTCCAGGCTTGCAGTAGCACACAGCAGACAGAGAAAAATAAATTATGGGGTTTTCAAGTATATGTAGACATAAAATATCTCATGGTATGATGGAAAGCTGAGCGCTATTTTGTAAGTTAACATAAGTAAGAAATATTGCTAAAGGAAAGTTTAAAACTAATATTTGTTGTCAATAAAATACTGGCAAAAGAAAATGATGGAGAGGTGTTTATCAAAGGCATATCGAAGATAAAGAAGAAAGTGAACCTGAGGGAAACACATTCCCCTCTTACCTTAACCTTAATGCTTTGGAGGATGATGACTTACTTAACTTTGTCATTCTAGCCTCTTACTCATGATATGTTAAAGTTATTCAAAAGAAGGTAAGAAACTTAAGAAAAGAAACACGTTTATTTGAAATGCATTTTAGGATGAAATTTTGTAGGGAAGATCTTATCATATATATGTATATATATACATATATACGTTTATAAAAATGTTTCTTATTTAGAAAGTATTTTTTATCATGTAGATGTGACTTCTTGGTCCTACTTATGTCTGTTAATTTAAAATGGACATTATACACAGAGATATGTTTATTTGAAGTTATTATATATGTCTATAAAATATGTATCTTTTATATATATTTACATATATATGGAATGGAGTGATAATTATTTTCATGTATTTATGCCATTGTGTATTTAGTGTATTTTAATGTATTGATTGCACAATCTACGTACTATACTGATTTATGTGTACTATTAATTTAAATCAATGATGAATAATTTCATAATGCCTTGTATATTTAAGTTTCATGGCATATTTTACACGTTAGTAAAATTACAAAAAAATACCATTATTAACTAGAAATTTATGTTTTCCTGCATTTTATATTTTCCATATTCTATATTTCCAATTCTGTATTGAAGTTTGCTACATAAATTGTTTATAATAAGTTGCTCCATTATAAAATGTCTTATATTAATATAATTTAAATATTTAATTTTTTTCACAAATATCATGTAATTGATCCTTTCCCTAATATTTGACCTTCAGATGGCTTATGGTTATCATTTTCCCTACTTTAGACTTGAAGATAGTGAATTATATGGTGACTATATGACTAGCAAGTGGTAGAGAAAATATCAAAATTGAGTTTCTCTGACTTTCTGCCATTTCTTTCTACTTTATACACACTTATTTGTCAAAAAACAAAAGCAGAAAGCAGCTTTCACATGTTCAATTATGTATAAAATGTGGTGTTGAATTTGCTGTCGGTAAGTTTTTCAATAAAACTGTAAAATTAAGAATTAACTCATATCTTTCCAAATATCTAAGAGTCTATACATTAGCTGTTTTCTCTGACATTTAAAAAAATTTTTTTTCTATTAATACGAGAGAGAGGAGTGAGGAGAAGACACATGAGCAGGGGAAGGTGCAAAGGGAGAAGGAGAATCCCTAGTGAACAGAGAATCGTATGGGGGAGCTCAGTCCCGGAACCCTAGGATCATGACCTGAGCTAAGGCAAGCACTTAACCGACTGAGCCACCCAGGTGCCCCTTTCTCTGACATTTTTATCCAAATATATTTTGTGTAATCTTGTGAAAAACTTAGAAAATGAGAGAGCAAGAGCTCTTCCTGGAGAGTCTTATTTTGAAACAAAAGAATTTCCTTCTGTATTTTTTTTTTTTCAAAGATTTCATCTATTTATTTGACAGAGATCACAAGTAGGCAGAGAGGCAGGCAGAGAGAGAGAGAGAGAGAGGAGGAAGCAGGCTCCCCACTGAGCAGAGATACCGCCATGGGGCTCGATCCCAGGACCCCGAGATCATGACCTGAACCAAGGCAGAGGCTTTAACTAAGCCACTGAGCCACCCAGGGGCCCCCCTTTTGTATTTTAACAAAAACTTTTTTTTCTTTCTAGATTATTCATAGACTGGTGAGGAAAATAGGCCTGGTTGTTTTTGTTTTTGTTTTTTTGGCTAATCTTATGACTCAAGAGAAATGATTCAGAGACTGTAACATACTCCATGTTCTTAGCTTTTTGAAGTGTGCTTAGTACTCCATTTGGGATTCTTAATTTGTACTTCTCGATCTGATTTGGATAACATTCAGTTTCCCTTCAGCCAGCTGACCTGGTGCAAACACACAATGGATTAATTCCATAATAAATTATGAGGGCAATAAACCTTTCTAGACCAGTTTGCCTCTTAAGTAACAATCTTTTATGTTGCCTTATAAAAGTGAACTTACGTTTTATTTGTAAGTCATTCTGGGCATAATAAACTGTTTGAATTTGGGGCACTTAGTTTTAGATCTGAGCACATTCCTTCTTGATGCATTGTTTTATGATGGTTCTGGAGCTACTTATTAGTCAAAGCACCTGAAAGTTCCTGGAGGATACTAACATCTAGTCGAAATAACGTCACACCTAAAGGTGCATGGAAATATAGACTTTGTGTAACTCTGAACTCCAGCTGTTTTTCATTTATTTCTATATCTTTTTATTTTATGTCTAAAGAAAGTCCACCATTTGCCATCTGATGTTGTAATAAGATCACTGTGCTTCAGCTTTGTGTGAAGTTATATTGCATAAAATATGCACTTAGGCCCTTTATGAGATTGCTGTTAGGGTGTGAAAGCTCTCTCAGGCAAATAAACAATGATGTGGATTATTTGATCGTGTCTTGATGAACACTGGGTGGCAGAGATACCCAGAATAATAATTCTTGCCCCTTTGGGATAAATTGTTTGTTGTACTTTTAAAAACCCATCTTGTTACCTAAATACCAGTAATAGGATTATCTTAACCATCCAAGGGAATTTTATTTTGCTTCTTTTTGATTTTACTTAGGTGCCCAAACCAAAGTTAATAATCTCTATTCTAGAAATTTATAAAAGCAAATCAGAGTAAAAATTTAGTTCCTCTTCTCTTTATATATTGAGGGTGAATTCTTTTAAAAGAAAGTTGGAGATACTGTGCTTGAATAGCTTTCTTAATGTATCCAAATTGGTGGACCTTTTCAACTTACATTGAATTAGTAAATTTGAAAGAATTTTTTTAATTACTGAGAAGAAGCTAGGGTGTTTTTGGTCCTGGGGAACTCATGGTAGAAATAGACTATTCTTTCATGGACGACTACCACTTTTACTCCTAAATTCACTGTGGGAAGATGACCATAAAAAAGAGAATGAGATATAGTCATGTGGGCAAATTTCAAAATTCATATCTACCACCTTAGACGGTTTCTCTAACTGTACTTCTGTTTGGGAAATGGAGACACATTCAAAATAAAGGAAACATTTTCTGGGTGCATAATAATATTTTTCATTGAAAAATAGGGAGAAATATAAAACAACACTCCCATCTTTAAGGAATAAGCAGTCTCCTTTTTTTATGGCTTCTGTCTAGACAACCTCACATGGTTCTTACAAAGATCAAATGAAAATATGTATCAAAATGCCCCAAAATCTGTGAAGCACTATGTACATGGGAAGAATAAGGATACTACAGTATTAAAAACTTCAGGTCAATTCAGTTCATTTCATTTAGATTTTAAATAGTCACTAAATTTATTACACTACAAGAGTGTACTAGTGATGACCATGAACAGAAACAATCTAATGGCCCATTCACCTTACATCATCTCCAAGGACAAGGCGAGCAGCTATGACTGGTAAAGCAAATAATACTAGTAAGGCCTATTCCATGGAGAGTGAGCCTTTATGGGGCAAAGCTTGTGGCTTTTAAACTTTCACACTTGATTCCATGGATTAGTTTTTCCAAACTATCAGAGTATGTACTAGTTTCCCAGGGCTGCCATTACAAATTACCTCAGACTGGTGGTGTGCAGCAACAGACTTTATTCTCTCAAATTCTAGAGCCTAGAAGTCCAGAAAAAGGTATCAACAGGCTTTGCACCCTTTTAAGGCTCTAGTGAAGAATCTTTCCGTGCCGCTTCTAGCTTCTGGTGATTACTAGCAATTTTCTTTGGTTTATTGCCTTCTAACTCAAATCTCTGCCTTTATCTTCACCTAGCTGTCTTTCTTCTGTGTATCTCGTTTACTTGTGTCCAAACTACTCTCTTTTTACAAGGATACCAGGTGATCCATGTGACCTCATCTTAATTTGATTACATTTGAGAAAAACTCTTTCCAGATAAGGTCACGTTCACAGGTACCATGGTTCAGGACTTTAATATCTTTTTGGGAGACACAATTCAACCTGTAAGGATGTCATAAGATCCCAAATTTGAATGTATTTTTAGATGGAAGCAGCGATATAGTCTATTTGAAGAATGTGATCCTAGAATTGCACTTGGAGTGCATCTAGTATGGATGATAAATTTAATTTTATACTTAATTTAATTTCAATTAAAATAGCCACATATGGCTACTGGTTACCATACCAGACATAGTTCTATCAGCTTTGCATAAAATTACAGGGACAAATAATCTACTGTTTAGATCTCCAGATGTGTTTAATGGAGTGATGTTTGCAAATTGAAAGAAAGAAAGAAAGAAAGAAGAAGAATGAGAGAAAAGAAAAAGAAAATTTGAAAAAAAAAAACAGTTTATTCACATCTGTGTTAAACTTCTTTCTTGAACTAACAAAGTCTTAAATTGATTGGAATAAGAGGAGAAATGATGAATAATTTTACTATATAAAAAATCATTAAGGAAGAAAATTTGTTCTGGCACAATTACTATGTACTTTATAGCTCATTTAACTAACTGCTCATTATCCCATGAAGTGGAAAAGCATCTTGGCGCTCAATTCCATCTGGTTAACTAAAGGTCACTGAAGACGCCTTGCGAAGCCGAGTGAAACTGATTATTTCTTAACAGATAAATGCTTACACCTAAAATTCTATTCATATATAAAGTATCAATTGCCACCATTTTTGGCAAATTCAGCAGAGAAATATTTAAAAGAAAATTAGTCCTTCAAATGAAAATTGCTCCTCTCTAGCCATAATGGAATTCTTTTATTAGTCCTATTTTTTTGATATACAGTCAAGAGTATAAAAAATTGGAAATTTCTTGTTTTTATTCCTGCCAAACCATATTCTCCTTAAAGAGAGGGACTGCATGATACTTATTTTTTAGTAAATATGTGTTTGCAATTTAATTGGGACTTTATGCATTTAAAGAAAATATGGCTAAATGAATTAAGGATAATTGTTACAATTTTCTTTGGTTTCACATACCACAACACAGTAATAGCTGTTTTGTATATTTATCTATAAAACTTTTAAATGTGTATCTCTCCATAGTTCTACATTTTACAAAAACCTGCTTAATTCAGGAGTTTGCAGTCTGAGTATTATTTCTGGTATTTCTTCGTGTTGTATTTGCCTCTTAGAATGACTTCTTTAAACTGCTTTGCAGATAGTCCTCATACTTCCTCATTTTTTGGCATCACAAGATGTAGGGCAAAATGGTCAGATGCCTTATGTTTGAGGTCAAATGTTTACTAGATTGAAAAATATCTTTTCTATGTAAATAAAAAGTAAGAGGTTATTTAAAACTGGAAGGAGAGGTAGTGTGCTCTCAATTCTCTCATGTAATTTAATACTTTTATTTCTAAATTTATACCTACTTTAGGATAGGCCTAAATCCTTCCAGGTTTAAGATTTCTTATGAAACAGCAGTCCTTCAGAGGGAACTCAGTAGGTCAGCTTTCAGGAAAAGAAGGAAAAGCAAAGTATCTAATTACTGAAAATTCCAAGGATAGAAAATGTCTTATGCCAACTCTAAAATATTTAAATTTTTCTCAAATTAATTTATAGCTGGGAAAATATGCCTTTCTAATTCTCAAAAATAAACTAAAAGGCTTAAAAAGCCTACTTGAATTGAAACAACACTTTGACCAGTTAAGTGTAAATGAATCAGAAACATATGGGTTAAGTCTCCTTGAAGTACTTACAGCCATAAATAGAAGAGAAAATGAAATAGTTGGCAAAAATGTTCTTTGGGTTAGCTGTGCAGTAATCATTTGAAAATTACTTGAGTTGTTCACCATCAATGAACAGGTCTGACTTATCCCTCCAGAATTACTTCGAATGTGGTGAAAATATCTGTGGAAAGTAATAGAACCCACTGAAAGAAATTCTTATTTCCCTCTGTCTGGATGCCATAGCTAAGATGTCAAATGGCCATCAACATTTAACTGTGAATGAGCCTAACAGTTACTGAGAAGGAAGTTATATTACTTTCTCTTGGTTATTTGGGACATTTATTTTAGTAATCATTGAGTTTTGTCTATAAAAATATTGCTAAATGGCATTTGGAATATAGAAGTTTAGGTCAACAAGTTTGAGGGTATATGCTGATACTTCTTAAATATAGAATAAATAAGTAATTATAATTTTAGAAGTAAACTCATGACTTTCTACTGTTAAGTATTTTGTATAATTGTATAAAGAGTCAACACTTTATATTTTATTCATCTGTAGTATATTTATATTATAGTAAATAATTGTTTTTATTTTATTGAATCTATTGACATTTAGATGTTTAATGAATCCAGCACAGCGCAGAATTATAGAGTGGTAGTTGCTTAAATATTAAAAATAAGAGCATTTTTTAATTGAGCATATTTCATCTGACACTGGAAAAAAACAGTTTTTTGGATTAGTCTACTTTACGAGTAGTAATTTTTTAAGTTCGTATGAGTAGTAGTTTTCACCAGGCATTTGAGTATAAAAAGAGGCATAAAGGCAACAGAGCGCTGCTGTCAGGGTGCATTTCCTTTTCTTTTCCTCAATATATATAGGATACAAGTATCCAGGCATTTTTAGGACATTAATTGGAAGGAGTAATAATAATAACTATAGTAATAATACCGTTATTAGTCACCTGCTTTTTACCAGGCACTATATTGTATGCTTTATGTTTTGTTTTGTTTTCTAACTTCTTACTTCATTTAACCAATCTAGTATTCCTTTGTACTGTGAAGATAGACTGACAACAAATCATAAACATTTTTAGATTTAAAATTTTCTTACAAATTTTGAGTTTTTGTTATTCAATGGCTTCTGTTTAAATCTTTTCGTGATCAAATTCTTGAATTCAGTGTGTTTCCTGTGTAATCTGGCACTAGTTCTTATGTATCTATCTTCACACAGCTGTACTTTGATTTAGGTACCCTGAATCATGGAGTTTTTGTGGAATTTATTTTTCTGAATTATAGAATTTAGAAAAGGACAGTAGGCAAATTATTGGGGAAAAAAGATGTGAATTCATAAGCCTCAGAAAGACAGTTGTGGTTAATTTCAGAATGTTCAGAGTCAAATCTCTCTATACTCTACACAGTAATGTCCATTATGTTTGAAAACAATAATTCCATAGATGTTTTCAGATAAATTAACCTCTTTCAGTAGGATGACTTATCTATGCAGTTAATGCATTCTTGGAATTGTGCTAAATTAACATTTAGGAGTGAAGGGGTTGATACCCATCCATCTGCCCATTTTCCAGGGGTGATTGAAAGTCGCTGATTCAGTAGTATTAAAGTCTTTTTAAATTCTGGTTTCTTTCAACTTCTATGGATTCAACAGCTATTGTATTTTTATAGAGTCTTTCAAGTAAATGTGTGAGTGGATTCTGTTGAAAGGATAATCCATTTATCTATCATTTGAATCTTACTTGCTAAATGAAAGAAATAAGAAAACAAAAAAGAAATAAAAGTAAATGTATTTTAGTAACTTCAAAATCACATAAGTGCACATCTGATATGGGACTGTTACCCAAAATAAACAAAGAACTTTTAAAACTCAGTAATAAAACAATAAAATAAAATAAACAACCCAATTAAAAAATGGGCTGAAGACCTGAGCAGATATTTTAGCAAAGAGACTATGCACATGGCAAGTAAACAGATGAAAAGATGATCCGTATCATATGTCATCAGGGAGGTGCAAGTTAGAACAACGGGACGCCAGTTCCCATCTATTAGCACGGCTTAGGTCCCGAGCATAACCCTAAATGCTGGCGAGGATTTGGGTCAACAGGAACTCTCGTTCGTTGCTGGCAGTAATGCAAAATGGTACAGCTGCTTTGGAAGACAGTCTGGTAATTTCTCACAAAACTAAATATATTCTTAACATTATGATCCAGCAATCACATTACTTGGTATACAGCCAGAGGAGTTGAAGAGTTATATCCACACAAAAGCCTGTGTGCGGATGTTTACTGCAGCTTTATTGATAATTGGCAAAACTAGGAAGCAAACAAAATGTCCTTCATTAGGTGAATGGGTTAATAGACTGGTACATCCAGACAGTGGAATATTATTCAGTGCTAAAGAGAAATGAGCTATCAAGCCATGAAAAGACACAGAAGAAACAAAAATGCAATTACTAATATAAAGAAGCCAGTCTGAAAAGACTGCATATTGTATGATTCCAACTTTCCGACTTTTTGCAAAAGGCACAACTATGGAGAAAATAAGAAGATTAGTGGTGGTGGTTGCCAGAGGTGTATGGGGGCTGAGAAGTGAAGAGATGAATCATTTTTAAGGCAGGAAAAATACTCTTTGGTATTATAATAGTGGATACATGTCATTATGCATTTGTCCAAACCCATGGAATGCACTAACTGTAGACTTTGGGTGGTGTATCAGTATAGGTCAATCTTTGGTAAAAATGCATGTGTTCAAGGGGTATAAGGGAAATCTCTCCTCATTTTGATGTAAGCTTAAAATTGCCTTAAAAAATA
This sequence comes from Enhydra lutris kenyoni, assembly GCF_002288905.1. NCBI lineage: Eukaryota > Metazoa > Chordata > Mammalia > Carnivora > Mustelidae > Enhydra > Enhydra lutris. The sequence goes on along the minus strand of NW_019154124.1, from coordinate 13,625,812 downwards.
AAATCTTCACAAAAAATAAAAATCATAATGTTATGTCGGACCAGTTAGAAGTTAAGTGACTAATGAAAATTAAGTATTTTAGGGGCAACTGGGTGGCTCAGCTAGGTAAACATCCACCCACAGCTCAGGTCATGATCCCAGGATCCTGGGATCAAGTTTCGCATCAAGGCTCCTTGCTCTGTGGAGAGCCTGCTTCTCCTTCTGCCTGCTGCTCCCCGGCTTGTGCACTCTGTCGCTCGCTCGCTCTCTCTCTGTTTCTGACAAATACATAAAATCTTTAAAAAAATAATTTATTTAATAGGGTACATTTTATATAGCTTTTTATTACATGGGTGTGAGACTAATCTATAAGTTAGTCTTAGGAAAGTTTGCTTGATTTTGATGAGCCTGTTTCTTAGGTTTACTGATTGATGACTGCCTGTAAAAGGAAAGATTAATACTTATGTCCTTTGTAATTTTGCTTAGATAGCAAAGATTCTATCTTTCATAAGAATAATTTTGGGTGATTTCTGTTGATTTCATTATTTTCTTGATTATTTTTCTAAAAGACAAATTTTCCTCATTTTTGAAATAGCTTAATTTCCTTAATCCCATTAACTTTTATGTTTCTTCTTAGATGTTTTATTGTCACTTTGATCAAGAAGGTAACCAAGCCCTGCTTCTCAAGTACTTGTGATCTTATCTTCATCAAGAGTCCAAATATTTAACAACTTTTTAATTATGTCCTCCTCAAATTAGGTCTTAAATAATGAAAAAGTAATGTAAAAATTTCACAGTATTTTATGACTAAAACAGGAAAATCACAATTCTTTTGTCTTCTAGAAAGAGATACTAGAAATAATTAGATTTGTTTAATATGTTACCATTGTAAGAGCTGCATGGAAAGAATTTTCAAATCTGAAGATAGCCTGCTCTGGGTAAATTTGTATAGGTTAAATATTGTTAATATATATGTCTCAGAAGTTGTTTGTCTTATAAGAAATCTCTAGAGATACAAGAATGCCTACACTGACCTTTATATGTTTTTACCTTCAGAGAACACATTGACCAAAACCCAAGTCTAAGAAATAGTCTGTTGTTTTCCTGTATTTATGAATGCTGCCATATTTTTTTGATGATATTAGAAATAATAGTATAGAGTTCTCAGTCACAATTTCAATTATTATATAAGATATTTACTTGTCCATGACCTGATTGCTTTAATTTGAAAGTAGTATTTTCTATACCATGGGCTTTCAATTGGGGATGCACATCAGATTTACCATGAAGTTTTATAAAAGTACGGATGTCTGGGGATACTTTTGTCTTGCTGAATCTCTTTCTGATATACTTGGGAATTAAAATAAAATTCTTTCAGGACTATTGTGTATCTCAATATATTTTCCTCCATCAAAATTATAAGCATCCATTTTCATAAATCAAATATAAAGTTAAGTGATGTCTTTGAAATTAAACTAGATCATTATCCTTAGAAATAATTTGTCTATTTTTGAATCATTTTATATAATCTTTGTTATGCATGCCACAGAAACAATAAAATTTGTTAGTTACATCTTTCTTATTATTATCCTTCATCAGACTTTGATTTTTGGAAAATTATCAGTAATTAACTACGACCATTCAATTTTTGTCATGTGCAGATAGTTTTAGTTTTATTCTGATGATTAACCAGGTGTTCTGTTATTTGCAATGTGACCAAATTTCTGTTGCTCACAAAAAAAAAAAAAAAAAAAAAAAATCTCAGAGGCTCATGGAAAAGGACCGTACTAGGTCCTTTAAACTACTGACACTTCAAAGAACATACTCTTGGACACAGACTTTACTGAGACTCTGCGGATACAGGTTTCTGAACTTGTATCTCTTAGACAACTTTCAGACTCTAAAAGTGGACTGAATCAGGATTTCCAGAATTCTTTCTATCTAGAAACAGACGGTTACATGAAAGCAAGCTATTGAACCAAGATGTATCAGAACAAGAGTTAGTTACACAATGTTGAATTAACTCGAGCAGAATTGTATTGTAGTTATTTGTTTGGCATAATGTTGATTTGTTTTAATGCTTTATTTTCTGCTTCTATGAAGACAACTTTTCTCTCTCTTCTGACACTTTTCTTACCAATTCATAAACTCTGCTTTCATGGAATGAAATAAAACGTTTTAAAGTAATAACAGATTCTTACTAGTTTCCCCAGAATTCAGAAAATCTTCCTAATCACTTTTCAGCCATTTGCATAGGTTAGTAAGCATCTGTCTTCCTTTATATCAGGATTTTTCCAGCAAATTGATGAGAATTTTACATTTGGGAACAGTGCTTTTTAAAAAGTGTATGGCATGCTATTTTTATGGAACAAAAGTTAGTTCTATTTACAGAGTCAACACTTATACCATCCTCTCAGGAAAACTGGTCTGTTAGACTTACCAGGTCCCAATTATATGGGAAATAATAGGTTCCCTTCTGGTAGTTCAGGAACCTAAGTAAATTTGAGAACGTTGTGAAGAGAGGAATTTACTCAAATGTATAGGTACTATAGGTGGGATCTAGTTGGAGAAACTGTGGGGCTTATTTTCGCCTAGCCTCTGCATAATCGGCTTTTCAAAGTCCAATCTGAAAATTTTCATCATGATTTATCTATATGTTATTAATCCTGTGACCTCAGTCATTGTCTAGTGCTGTATATAGATCTAGATTTGCAAAGCAGGCTGCGGGAGAGCTATATAGTAAATTAATGTTCTTGCAGCATGTACATAAGTAATCAGGCCAAATGTAATGATCAGGCCAAATAAATTGTGCAATTAAGAATAATCTATACATAAACCTAATGCCCTACCACACCAAAAGTGTCAGCATTGCAGAAATTTTATTTAACATGAAAATCTACTGGGATTTGATGTTGATTCCTTTGGATTCTCCTTATCTTCCTTTGCCTCAGGGTTTAGATATTGGAAAGTAAATCACTGGGTTACTGAGAAAGAATTGTGTTTTTTTGTTTGTGTTTTAGTGACTCTTAAGTTTATGTACAGGACTGTCTGTCACAGCATTATCTAGAATTACAAAAACTGGGAACAACTGTACAGGGGAAATGGTTAAATACATCCACATGGGGAACACTTTCAGCCATTAAAATATGTTTAAAGAATGTTTTAGTGACAACTTACAAACTATATATTGTGTATGATCACAATTATGTAAATATATATGTACACACAAAACCCCTGTTCCACCACAAACCTCAGCTTGCTTGATCTACTTCTAATACTGCTCATAATCTTCTACATTCCTGATACTTGTGTTCCTTGACTTGTCCCATTTCTCCTTTTCATCAGGCTTTTGCTGTATTCACTGCACTATCAAGCTTGATTCACTTTATTCAAATATCTACTAAAGCATAACTAAATCCCGTTTCCCCAAAACATTTGTTTTCTCCATGCCATCAGAACACACCTGGGGAAACTGAATACATAACTAATATGAATAACTACATTAATGTACCACTTCATTAACAGAATCCTCAACACTTACAAGACATCTTAATATTTTTCTAGCCATTTCTGTCTTCTAGTTTCTGAGATGGCCCATCTGCCTCTCTCTTTCCCAGCTGATGATCTTAAATCATGGAGAAATATCACTCCTCTTATCAGAGGTCCCTTTTCCAAGATCCTTGGGCATCATATACTTCCCAGTTTCTCATTCTGTTATCCCTTTTTTTCTCCTGAATTTTCTATTTCTTCTTTTCCACTGAAATCTTTTTTATAGCATTATATTCACTCTTCTTTCACCTTCTAGTCTCTTTTCAAATCACTCCAGCTGTACTCCTTCCCCAAGCCCCAAATTTTCCTTTAAAACTGATCTTGATATGCTTACCAGTAATTTTTAATTTAATCTGACTGTTACCTTACTTGCCTCTCAACTGCCTCCGATGCTGTTGACTATTCCCTTCATCTTGGAACATTGTCCTCCTTGCCTTCTCATATACTAAACTCCATTAATTTTATTTTTACCTTTCTTAAAGTTTCTTCTCATTCTCCTTTGCTTTTGGGAGTTAGATTATTTATGTACAACCTTGGGGTTTAAGCTTACACTTTTAATCACTTTCACTCTTTCCTTGTGTGTTTTAACTCACTTCAGTGACTTTAGTTGTCATCTACATGTTGATCACTCCCAAGTTTCTATCATCAGCCCACTCTTCTATTCCCAGTTTCAGACTGTATATGTAACTGCCTAGGAAACTTCTCTACTTGGATGGTATCTCACAATTAATGTGTTCAGAATTAATTCATGATCTAACCATCCTAACTGGCTCCTTCTGTAAAGTTTTATCAGAAATCTTTGTATCTTATGTTACACCTCCCTCTACCTAACCCCTACTTGCATCAACCATCATGTACTTACTAAATAGGTAGAATATAATTTTTCATAACATATATGCAAACATATAGTAAAGCGATGTAATTTTATAAGCTTCACCATTGTATCAGATTACCAGAACATATTGGGAGAAATGGTAATGTCCCTTAAAGGCATTTACAGATTGAAATTTATCATATGCTATAATTAGTTACTTGGTGAGATGGTAAAATTTCTTCATTTGGAACTCTTTTAAAACAAGGTAGATTGCTATACATCCAAACTTATTTAGAAGAAGTTCTACTTTAAGGCAGGAAAGTGAAATAAATTACCTTCCAACCTTCTTCTGAAGGCTGTAATTTTTCAGATTTCAAGAAGCTTTCAATAGGCCTTTCTGTTTGCAGTCTCCAAATTTCAACAGTGTTTGCTCTTGTATATTTTTTCTATGCTTCCTATTTCCTTAATAATACAATTTTGGTGAGTATTCTCTCCAATAATGTTTTGTTTGCGTGTATTGTTTGTTTTAATCTATGCAACTTGGTTTAAAATAAGTCAGTGAACATTATTGAGGTTTCCAAAGTATGCATTGGAATGAAATTCAAGGTTTAGGGAACTGAAGAGAAAAGAAATGGATAGAGATATAATAAAAAGCAGAATTCCTGTTTAAAGAACACAATTTTCTAAAACACATTACTCCTAAAACACATCGGGTTGTTGATTATATAATTATTTCTTTCTGAGAAATTGCATTTTAGGCCTTACTCACCTCCAGTTTTAATAGTTTTGGGTTCTCAATTCTGCCAAATCAAAGGATAGCTCAAGACCCACTTGATATAGTTCTAGAAAAACAGTTGATAGCCATCTTACTGTGTTTCTGGTAGCTGGTAGATATTACACTAAATGGCTTACAGACTTATTTTTTCCTTTAATCTCATTTTTAATCATGATTATCTTGCAAGATGATGTTGTGAGAAACCAAAGTTAATAAATTTATCAAGATGCATTGAGGTTTTGAAATTCAGCTTCAACTTAAATTTCCTTTTTTTTTTTTTTTTTGCATTCCCTAATATTAGAGTGAAGATGTGGAATAAACCACCCATCATTTTGTAAAAGACTTTTCTGTTTCATTTTGGCCTTGGGCAAATTGTTGTGTCATCACTACACTAGAAATTAAGCTGTGTCTGTGATGACAATTACTTGTGCAATTTCCTGAAACCCCAGACCAGAGCTGAGACCATGCCCATGATTAAAGACAGCACAATAGAAACATAGAGCTTTGTGAAATATGGAATACATCTATTGCAAAAATGATAGGGCTTTTTGAACAGAATAAAGATTCTTAGAGAAGAACTATTAAATTTGAGAATGCCCGCCTATTGCCTAGAGATTAAATATCTTATTTTTCATAGTTTTTCATGTGCTTGGGTTGTATATAAGACTTTATATTCAGTCCAAGATCTCCTCCAAATAAAATATTATACCTTTAACTGTATTTCAGTTCTGTGTGTCTTGATTAGATTTTCTTTTTGATCAAAGTCCTGATTTTCACATTTGAAATATTAAAGCACTTTCACACTTGTTTCTCATTTCTCAATTCAAACAGGTGAAGAGAAAAAAAAATCTTTACAAGCTTTTCCTTTAGTCTGGTGGGGCTAATTTGCAAGATCTTGAATCTCTGGAAAACAGTTTGGTTTAACTATAAAAAGAAAATGAATCTTAGATGTTTTCTGATAAGCTATAGATCACTGCCCTGATCAGCACATCTTTTTTCTAGAAAGACCAGACAACATCTGAATTACACAGACCGAGAGACAATTAACCTGATTTTCATTTAGCTTTTTCAAACAGTAAATATCAAATCTGGGGTATCAAAGCTTTATGATCCCTTGCGCAAACGTTGGTGGTAGTAGTGTAGTTACTGTAATGAGAAGCTGCTTTTTTTTTTTTCCCTCTTCCAAATACAAATGCTACCATCCAGGCTGTAAAATGATCCTAATCTATTTCGTTTGAGTTATCTTTTTGAAGGCAGTGAGAATATGGAGCTCCATACGGAAACAATCTTTATTTTCCATTGGATGCATATGTTGCATGTCTAATGAAACGCATTTCACATATTTATTTTAAGTATGTGATAGAATTACAACATTGACAACTTTCATGATCTTCAAAAAATGTGATGCATTTTAAACATATGGTGATGCCTATCTCTGTCATAGAAATACTTAAATAAAGAATATATAGTTCTGTAAATATAAATACATGGAATTAAATACATTTTATTTTCATATCTGTACATTTATATAAATGCCAAATATATTTGATATTTAATAAACAAGCATAGTTTTGAGATACTTAGAATTTTTTTTATTTTGCTCATAGCAATTTTTGTAAATACTATAATAAAATGTCACTGAAATTCTGCAGGTGAGATCACAGTTGATTTTCAATTTGGATTTGTCTGACAAGCAGACTGGTTGAGAAAGCTTTCTCTAAATTAAATCAGTAACGCAATAATTGCCACCTATATTTTGCTACACTCAATGTTTTCTCTCTCTTACTTTCCCTAAATTCTCTGTCATTAATTTTATTTCATAAAACTTCCATTTGTTACTTATTTCAATGCAACATGTGCTGTCTTGAAATTATAGCGACAATAACTACTTTTACACTAAGAAGTTAGAAATTATTCTATTTGATGACTAATCCATTCCTGAGTACCAAGTTTGAGCAGAAATCAGACTGCTTAGAAAAAGTAAAACTAAAATTTTCTCTTCTTTGATATTTATTTTCTTTGCTACCATATAAAGTACTTTATACTTAAAGTTTTCCATTTGAAAGATAGGAGAATGTTTATATAGATCCCTACAAACATTTTATATTTTTCATGTGGTTTCTAAGTAGATTCAACTTTCTGTTGTTGAGGCCTCGATGTAATCATAGGCAGTCTGGATAATTTCTCTTTTGGGTGAAATTTACATATAAAATAAATCCAAATACTTAAAATATTTCCTAAGGAGATGGAAAAAGAAGCTTTCTCCTTTGAGATGTAAAATGTGCCTAAAACTTTTCTGCTTTTAGGTCAATTGTTTTATGATTTCCTTTACATTCTACATCACCTACTTTATGAAGCGGAGTTCAAGATTAAAATAAATGTGAAGCATATCTTAGTCTTTTACCGCTTTGAGGAGAGAACGGTGTATTTGGACAGGTGTTCTTAATTTGGGCTCCATTGACACCTAGGGGTTCTGGGGAAAGGATTCAGGGGGTTCATGAACTCCCTGAAATTGTATGCAGGGTATCATGTGATTGTGCATATATAAGTTTTTATAGAAAGAAGATCCATGGCCATCGTACATCCACAAGAAGTTAGGAACCACTACATTGTGGGTAAGATCTTCAACATTTCTTTCTGGAAGTCCTCGAGTTTGGTCTACATGATACTCATCACTCAATACACAACTGCTGAATTACTTTGGAAACAATGAACAGCAACAGTCTCTGTCTGGCTTTAGCAAAATGAGAGGTTTTTTGTATATATGTGAAACAGCTCAAAAAACTTGAATGAATGATGCGAAACCAAATTTGGAAGGAGTTGGAACTGGGGCAGAGTACAGGTTCCAAGGGGTAAAGCAAATTGGTAGTTTTATCAGGTGGTAACTGATGAGAACAGCCAGTAGCCAAACTTTTTCCTCCTTTATTGAATATTCTAAAGATACATGATTCAAGGAGATAGTCCAGTTGTCCCATCCCTTGGTTAGCAGAGGTATGGCATCTTGATTAATGTCCAATATGACTTCACAAAATCAGAGCGAGGCAATTTCCCTAAAGTTTATGAAGGGGGTGGTCTTAGAAGGAAATAGGGAGGCATACAAACTAATACCAACTGCATGAAATACATGGAATGTAGATAAAATCCACTATTAAAAGTAGTTATTTCAAACCCAAATTTAGTCTAAACGTTTCACCTTTCTTTGTGCCTATATACAATTTACTTGCTAACTCATAGAACTTATCATATTCTATTCTAAGTGCCAGTATCCATTCTGGGTTACCTGTTTTGCCTGGAACATTACAATTACCTCGCAGCATGTCTCCCTACATTCATGTTTTGTTTCTTCCAATTTATTTTTCTCTTAGTAGACAGAGTAATCTTAAAATTTGAAATTAATGATGTCAATCCATGAACATCTTTCAAGGACTATGCCTTATTTTTTGGACAAAATCCAAAGTGTTTAACAAGGCCTGCATTTTTACGTGATCAGACTCTTTGCTCTCCATCTCCATCTCAAGCCATTCTTCTTTTATACTCCAGTGAAACTAGTATCCATTTCTTTGGAGCACCATGCTTCTTCATAGGACTTGCACTTGTACCGTACTTCTAAAATTGTTTCTGCCATCTTCTTCACTTAGTTAATGCCTATTTATTTTACCCCACAACTCCCTCTATAAATGTCATTTTCCAAGAAATTCTTTCCTAAACCCTAATGCCAAATTCCCCACTTTGTAATCTGGGTTTGTATCTGAATTTCCTATTATAGTCTGAAAATTTTGTGTTTAATTTCTGTCCATGAGAAAAAGAACCCCTTTTCTCTCTTGTTCGCTACCCTATTCCCAGAAGAGCTTGAAATAAAATGATACACAATCAATGAAATTAATTCTGCTGCTAGAAATCCCACTAATCAGGTAATATTTTATTTCCCATTTTTATTCCTATTGTATAATGCAGAGCCTAACATAATAATAACATGAGAGATACTTGTTGAATGACTAAAATAATCACCCTACATTAACAAAGCATTTGCTATATGCCACAAAACATTAGGTACAGAACTTAAGTTTTCATAATGCCCATAATTATGGATGTCCTTTATTATCATCATTAAATTCAAAAACGAGTGAGTGGCATAAATTCAGTCTTTACTGAGGTCTGTCAGATTCCAAAGCTGCATCAAGTTATATCCTGCTGACTGAAACAATTGCTTTTATAATTTAATAGCTGACTTTCTCTGCAAGTACTCAGTATCCACTACAAAAATGGTTAGAGTTTTTAAATGTAATCGTGGCTTTAAAAAGTATGTACATGGTGAGATTAGGTATATTTTTAGTTTAGTTTCTGGAAACAGAAAAACGTGTACTTAATTTGCTTTATATTTGTTTATTTTACATGCTTTCTCCTGTCATGGTAAATGAAAATTTAATACATTTTATTGGTGATGATAGTTTTCATATTTATCAAAAAGCTGGCATTCCAGAGAAAAATCATTTTAACAAAGGATAAGGATAACTTATAAGCTGAATCTACTGTCTTGCTTTTTTGAAATGTTCTAGTTGCTATGTAAATCCTACTAAAGAAATATCATTAAAAACATTAATAAGAAGCTAGTGGTCTTGAGGTAGGGGTAGGGAAAATGTGCTCTGGGATTTAGAAGCCTTGCTTCCACCTTCATTTCCATTACTGATAAAATTTCCACGATTGACCAGCATGTTTTGATGATATTTTCAGATCTTCTTTCAGTTGATAGAGGGACAAGTTAGCATTTAAAAGCTCTCTGATTTTTCTTCAGAACTCTGGACACCTCAGGAATTAAAAGCAAAGGGGCTTTCGAAGATGGATTGCTATAAATGTCAGATATAAAGAATGGTTGAAAATTCAAAAAATGAGGATTTGGACACCAAATCTCACCTGTTGCCCAGGTCAGCCACAAAACTGTCCTTCCCCAATAGTCTGGAAATTTTTATTGAGGGACATCTAATCAGAAGAATCAATCAATGGTGAGGGAAAAGCTGAGATGATGGAGTGAAGATAGAGGGATTGTCTGTATAGTAAAGATTAATCTGTATTTTACCAGTCTGCTCTTAGAATGTTGGGAAAGGGCGGGGCACCTGGGTGGCTCAGTGGGTTGAAGCCTCTGCCTTCCACTCGGGTCATGATTCCAGGGTCCTGGGATAGAGCCCTGCATCAGACTCTCTGCTCTGCAGAGGGAGCCTGCTTCCTCGTCTCTCTCTGCCTGCTTGTGGTCTCTGTCTGTCAAATAAATAAATAAAATCTTAAAAAAAATTGTTTTTGGGAAGGGCAAATTCTGGGGAATTTTCTGGGGAAACTCAATAGACAAAAAAATAAATAAGTGAGAGATAAAGATATCGAAGAGATTGAAACAAAATACTAGGTACTCTCCTATAGGAAAGCTTCTGGTCAGCAAGCCTTGTCCAGGCAAATAAATGGTCAACTTAATTTGCACTGCCTCACTAAAAACAGCTATGGATAATGGGACATTTTACAGATGACTTCAAGTTGAAACTCAGAGATAAAATACAATAAACCAAAATAAAGAAAGAGAGAAAACCATAGAAAACAAAACAAAAGCTTGAAAGGAAGAAGGTCTTGAAAAATATTTTGCAAAAGACATGAAGCAAGAATAGCATAGTGGTGGAGTATCCAAAGAACAAAAAATGAGTCCTTGAAAAGCTAAAAAAAAAAATGTAAAAAGGAGACAGAAAATTAAGTAAGAAAAATTGACAACTAAAAAGTTAAAAAGAAAAAAAAGGAAAGAAATAAGTGTTTCACTATTGTATTAATATGAAATCTACAAAGGACAGAGACTAGAGAAAGAGATGAGGAAAAAGTTCCCATTACTGAGTGCCATGATTTCATCTGAAGAGTCCCACTAAATATCTAACACAATAAGTGAAAATGAAATTAACAACAAAAAGCTTACAGGTCATAGAGAAATTCCAAAACCCAAGAACAGAACAAAAGAAAAATAAAAAAAAAAAAGAAGAAGAAAGAAGAAAAAGAAAGAAAGACTCAGAAAAGAAGAAAAGAAAAAAGAAAAAAACAGGTGGTGGAGAGGTGGTTGGGAATATCAAAAGAAATTATGATTCCAAGCAAAAAATCTGGAAGCCAGAGAGCAATGAAAAAGTATCATCAAAATTCTTAGGAAATGTAATTTCAATTTATAAGGTAATTCACTAATTGAGTGTGGAGGTAGAATTCAGACATGGAAATTATTCAAGGCAAAATGCTGTGTCTGAATTACCAAGTTTTAATCGAAAGATTCATTATGACTTACCGAGTTACTCAAACTCTGGGTCTGTTCTCCAGCTGTAAAATAAAGGAAGCAAAAACATGGATCTCTAGAGAAATAATGGAAGATATGATGAAATAAGTAATACACATATAAATTGAAGCCTATGAACAACACAGTTTCTTTTTATTTTACTTGAAATTAAACTTTCACACACAATAACAGTCACTTATTACCTTTTCTTAAATGATCCATACTTTGCGTAGTTCCCATTCTCTTCACCAAATCTGATTTACATTGAGAATTTGACATAAGGCTAAGTGTAATGAATGATTCTCTTCAGATTCACACTCTCTTAGAATAAAACTCTCTTGGATAGACCAACTGAGTCCCCTAAATTCTCCAACTTCAAATAACAAATTAATTTTTGGTCTATGCAATCACTTTGAAGTGCATTTATTTCCTAAATTGTTTTTAACCTAGTTTTAATGAGACAAAATAGGAGACAGATAGGAACTAGTATAGAATTGATAATCCTGTTTTAGCTTTCGAATTGAATCACATACAAAACTAAGGTGCCTGGAACTTTGTTTAATGTTTTATTACTTTTTCTCAGAATGAATCATACAATAAGATCTTGTGCAGATAGTTCCTTTTAGAAGAAGGGTGAGTTAAGAAATGACACTTTTTGAGGATTTTTTTGCTCAAACCTGTTTACAATTAAATATATTAATTAAATAAATAAGTAAACAAAAAATAGACATGTACAACTGTTTGTTGTCTTACTGCCTGATATTTCCTCCCTCCAGCTGGGCTTACAGTTTCTCAAAGGCAAGGGTTCTTTCTTATTTGACTTAGTCTCTTCCTACTCTGAGAAATGTATTTTGATTTGTAGGTGCTAAATGAGTACCTGTGGAATGAGTAAATAAAATGCAGGAAAATACTGTTATTATTTACTCCCCAACCAATCATTTGCTTCCCCTTGCGATTTTAAGCATAGTTTGTAATTTTAAACCTATTTTAAAATTTTATACAAAAATTTTTTAAAAATGAATGAATAGCTGAAAACATTATTCACTGCTAACCTTGTAATATCTTTTTGTTCTAAGATTGTAGCATTTTTTCCAGTTTTTTAAAAGATTGAGATTACCTCAGTATAAAATTGATGTAAAATTGAAATTTATTTAAACTTCTGAGGAACTATTTAGGCTAATCTTGCCACAGATTCTGTATTATTCCATTGACTATCTCATAGTCCTTTAGAATGTAATCCTGACCATTTTAGGTCATGTGGATGATATTGTTGGCATTCTTAAATTTAATATAATAGGTTATGACAGTATCAGTTTCTGAATGGAATTTTCAATAATCACTACTATTAACTAAAAGGAGCATACTAATTTATTAAGTCTGACCTTCTGTTTTAGTAAAAGAATTTCTTCACGTTATTTGTTCATTTCTCACAGCAATATTTCATTCACTTTAAGGTGATATTTGTTGCTGCATTCAGAATATTTTTGATTCTAGTGGTAACCTGGAATGAATGTTCATTTTTCCTTATAATACTCAATATAACATAAATAGTATCTAATAGATGATGTATTGCCTCATGGCAAAATTCCTTCCTGACTTTGGGTCTTGTTTTTAGTAATAAGAATCTTAAATCTTTAAAATTTGTATGCTTAATGTTTATTTTGGGTTGAATTACTCAAGAACACATTAAATGATATGCAAAACAGATTGTAAATTCAGTATTTGACAGTATATCACTTGTTGCAGGAGCTCAAACCCCTCTTTTCAGAATCCAACTGGTGAAGTTATCAAGTACAGGTGCATAGTCAAATAAATTAGAACAGAATCCATATTTAGCTTGCCATAATTTAGTATAAAATGACAGATCCAGCAATGAAAAATGTTTATAAGCACTTTAAAATTATTTACAAATTATACTTTTTTAAAAAGATTTTATTTATTTATTTGACAGAGATCACAAGTAGGCAGAGAGGCAGGCAGAGAGAGGGTGGAAGCAGGCTCCCTGCTGAGCAGAAAGCCTGATGCCCGGCTCAATCCCAGAACCTGGGATCATGACCTAAGCTGAAGGCAGAGGCTTTAATCCACTGAGCCACCCAGGTGCCCCTACAAATTATACTTTTACTACTTGGTTGATAACTGAATTTATACTTAGATTCTGGAATGACTTACTTTTCGTATTTTCTTATACCAACTACAAATAAATTAAGAGGTCTCCCCAAACTTTTCTTTTTACTTAGCTTAATCCATTCCTTCTTCCATAATGATGTATCTTTTAACTCATAGACATGAAATAATATTTTAATGGAATAAGTAATTCAGGCTTTCATCAAGTTTGTGGTAGGTGGGAAGTGATTTTATAATTAGTGAAGCATGGTTATATACACTGTTATTTGCATGGATTTCTAGAGCAAACATTTGTCAGATGGCTTCTATGCACTAGGCTCTTTGCTACACACTGGAAATACACCAGTGAAAGAGAACAAAAAATATCTACCCTTTTGGAACTTATGGTCTTGTGAGGAATACAGACTAGTAATAAGGAAATTATTAGATTGTGTATTGAGAAACAATCATGGGAAGCAGAGGGAGCTGTGGGAACACATGAGAGAATTTTTTAAGATTTTGTTTATTTGAGAGACAGAGAGAGAACACGAGTGGAGGGAGGGACAGACGGCGAGGGAGAAGCCCACCCTCTGCTAAGTAGTGAACTTGGTGCAGGGCTGATTACTCTGAAATCATGACCTGAGTGGAAGGCAGACACTTAATCAACTGAGCCAGCCCAGGCACACCGACATGAGAGAATTTTTTAATTTAGAATTGTAGACTTGGGGATTGATGAAGGAAGCCTTCCCGAGGAAAGAAATCTATAAGCTGAAATCAGAAAGAGAAAGATTAAAATTGAGTAGAAATTATCTATGTGAGGGATAGGTGGGAGGAAAGATGGGTTGCGAATGGAGAAGCTGTTCTAGGTTAGGAGGCTTAATGTGGAAAGGTGAGCAGAAACCCAGGATTGTGTTAGTTATTTAATATGAGTAAAATTTTGGAGTAGGAGGTTGGATTAAAGGATGGTGAAAAACATGACGCTGGAAAGATTATGGGCAGCTAGATCAGCAATGCCAAGTATCTTTTACTGAAGAATTTTGATTTTATATATTGAATGATGGGGAACCAATATTTTATGAATAGTATAATTAAATTTGAATTTGTGAAAAAGAATTCTTATTTCGCTGCACAGATTATTGTGGAGATAAAATAAAACAAGAAAAGTTTGAGGGATTTAGAAATAATCTAGGTGAAGGACAATATTTGAAATAGAGTAGTGCCAATGGGGTAGAGTTAAGGAATAAAAAGATTAGTAGGAGGTATAATGCATGTATTTAGTGACTGATAAAAAATGAAGAGGTTGGCCTAACACTTGTAATGAATAGAGAGAACTGTAGAAAGAAAAAAATAAGAGGAAGCCTTGTTTATGACAGAGGACAATATGCCCAGATTTGGAAATGATGACTTGTAGAACCCCTAGGAAAAATGTTAAATATTTGGACATACTGAGCTTAGAACATCCTTTGGAATATAGGTGAAAATATCATACAATATGTGAGATTGCTCAATCAGTGCAGTGTAGGAAAGGAAGAAGGGCTGGAAGGAACACTGATGTATACCAACCTTTAAAAGAAAGAGATTTAAAAAAAGAAACATGAGTAGCTGAAAGAGAAGTAGTAGTGTGCTGTAATAGAAGTCAAATGGGAGAGTTGGGAGATGATCAAACATATCAAATGTTGTGAGCGCAAGTAAAATAGGAATGTTTTTAGAAATCCAATTGGTATGGCAATATCAATATTGCTATATATAAAAACCACTGACTGGAATGGTGGAGGCAGAGAGAATTTTTGTTTTGAAGATGTCAAGTGAATGGAAGAAGAGAAAATAAGGACATAAGTTTGAAGTCTGGTTATGAAAAGCAGGCAAGAGAAGGCATTGGCGGAGGGAGAATGTGGAGTTGGGAATATATGGGTCTTTTCCCATTTTTTTAAACCTGAATTTTATTTCGTTATTTGATTTGTTGATTCCTTGGCTGTTTTTAGGAAGGAAGTATTTGAGATTATTTGAAAAGGAAATTGAAAATATGAGAAACATTCTGATTAATGAAACATGAAAACATGGCAAAGCAATATGAGGGACCCAGTTGAGACTCCTACTTCCCTGTTACTTTTGGAGATTTTTGTAGGAAATAGTCTTCAAGCTTAGTCCACTGCAATATTGAAACATCAGAGAAAGTTCTGCTGCTGAGTTGGTTCTCACAGTTCTTTTGTTAACAAGTAACTATAGAGGTTTGAACTCCGGGGGTGCTGGGTGGCTCAGTCAGTTGAGTGGCTGCCTCTTGCTTTTGGCTCAGATAATGATCTCAGGATCATGAAATCAAACCCAGCTGTGGGCTCCGCACTCAGTGGGGAGTCTGCTTGAGAATCTTTTCCTCTTCCTCTCATTCTGCCCTTGCCCCTGCTCGTGCTCACTCTCTCTCTCTCAAATAAATAAACACTTTTTAAAAATTTGAATCTAATTTCTTGAGATCATGCCCATTGAGATCATATTTAGATGAGAAAAGTGATTTCCAGACTATAATCTGGTACACACCTACCTATTGCTACCATTTATTAATAACATTCACCTCAAATTAGCATAACACTTTCATGTATTTCATTTTCATTCTGTAAGGGAAACTAGAAATTCAGCTATTTCTGTGTCAGAAAACAACCCCCATGTAGTGATCACATGTTCTTCAGAAGACAAAATACCTTGAGGTGAAGGAGGAAAAGAATCCAAGTAATCTGCCCATAAACCCAATTCTCTGAAAACACACAAATACACACACATCATATTAAAGCATCACCTTTACAAATGATTTAGAAATAAAAACAAATTACATAAAAATGATCTCATGCTATATTTTATGCCTTTAGATTTCTTCCAGAAATGACAAATAGGAAGCCCCTTTGGGATGAAAGGTATAGTATAGGAAATACAGTCAGTGGTACTATAGTTACACTTGTGGTGAGCATAGCAGAATATATAAACTTGTTGAATTACTGTGTTGTACACCTAAAAGTAATGTAACACAGTGTGTCAAATTACACCAAATATATATATATATATATATGTATATATATATGTATATATATATGTAAATATATATATATAGGATCCTATTCTTTTTTTTTTTTTTAATTTGACAGAGAAAAATCACAAGTAGGCAGAGAGGCAGGCAGAGAGAGAGAGGAGGAAGCAGGCTCCCCACTGAGCAGAGAGCCCGATGCGGGGCTCGATTCCAGGACCCTGAGATCATGACCTGAGCCGAAGGCAGAGGCTTAACCCACTGAGCCGCCCAGGCGCCACTGGATCCTATTCTTGACTCTCTCATTTTTTCACCTTGGCCAAGTCACTTAAACTTTCTGAATCTTGGTAGCTTCATCTGTATGAAATCTCTTCTAAGTAATCTTATATATATATATAAATACAACTAATTATATATATATATTATAACTAATTATATATAATCCAACATAATTATTTAAACTTACATGAAAACTGTAGTTGACTAAATAATCCAACAACTTAATAATATATTAAATATTCCTAGAAGAAAGTTGTGTTATTGCATATAACATATGCTTAAGAAAGTCTGCTTCACCTAATTATGACGCTATTTGGAACTATTAGGTAAAAAAAATGGCTACAATAATTCCTTTGTTTCATAGGAGCATATACTTTGATATGCTTTAGAAGGAAAATGTTTTGTTAACTCAGTCTCAACTTTTACATTTTTATAATATATAAAACAATTGAACTTTTTTCTAATTAGATAGTTTCCAAAGAGGGGTTTTTTCTTTCCTTCTGTGTAGAACTTTATCACCAGAACACATCTAGCAGTTCTGCACTGGGATCTGGTAAGTAGAAAGGATTTACAAATGCATTTCCTATTCCTTTAAATGGGAGCTATAACTGTTCATTGAGAGAACAAATGTCTCTGTAATATTTATTCTTGATTTGATATAGATGCAGTTGTAAAAACATTTTCCAGTTTTGCCATTGGGTCATGGCAAGAGATTCCACTGTTATTTAATCAAGGCTAAATAATTGTTAGCATCTTAATCACCTATTTTTTTATTACTGCTCCATTTTCATAAAAGTATATTAGCTATAAGATATTTAAATTTCAATCACTTTATAATAATTGTACAAAAAAAGAAGAAATGATTCCAGACACTGTTAAGATAGGAGCATTTAAACAAACTATAAATACACTTGTTTTTTATCATAATTAATACACTAACTCTCATAACTAATACATGGGACATTTTGAAGTGTTGATAGTTCTATGTCAGAAGCTTATTTACAATGAAATTAGTATACTTAGATCTATAGACTATGTCCTACAAGTTTTCTTTTTATAATGAGATATGGAAATCTATTACTTTCTCTAGTTTTGAGGCCTATGCACATGGTCTGTTTATAGAAATAGGGAGACAAAAAGTACGGCAAACTCAGCATCAAATATATTGTTGTACAATAACATTATTGTAGTGATTCTTAACCATCGACAATTATAATAGCCATTAATGCATACTGAATCCTTATTCTGTATTTATTTATTAATCTTTGTAGTGTTCCTATAATTCAATACTACTTTTATCCTTTTAACAGTTAATGAAGCTAACATTATTGGGGTGCTTTCAGCTCAGGTCATGATCCCGGGATCTTGGGATCGAGATCCCCATTGGGCTCCCTGCTCAGCAGGAAACCTGTTTCTCCCTCTCCCAGTCCCCCTACTGTGCTCCCTCTCTAGCTGTCTCTCTCTGTCAATTAAATTTAAAAAAATCTTAAAAAAAAAAAGGAAGCTAACATTAAGAGAACTTATGATCCCATAACTAACGTGTGGCAAAGCCATAAATTAAGTTCAAAGACTAACCGTTGTGCTGTCCTTTCTCTCAGTATCTGTAGGATAAACAATGGAGAGCTTCAGAATTGTGCCTTTTTAAGGTCCTGATGCATTTATTCTCTTTTACCATCTCTTGTTATGCTTGCACTGACCTACCTTCCTTCCAGGTTTCAGTATTACCAACTTTTGAATACACCTCTCTCTTCTATTCCTCATCCGTTGTTGCACTGTAAGCCAGATCTCACATGTTAGTTTCAGACCCAGATGGCCAGATTAGTCCTGAAAGTTCCCACTCAATGATCATCAATACCTCAAAACTGAATTTTTCCGATTCATTTTTGGATGGACCATTCCTGCCCACAACAGCTCAGTAAAAGGCATTGATGTGTTCCCCTTCACTCGTCATACCCAATTACCACTTCTGACAACTTCATTTCCTGAATATTTTCTTAATCTATCTTCCCCTTTCTGTCATGACTTTATTTGCACTTCTGCCCAGACTCTTGTACCTTTATAGTGGATTATAGATAAAGCTACCTTACTTATCTTCTATTGATCTTGTCTTGTGCCTATACAGTCCCTCATCCCCTGAACTGTTAGAATGGTCTTTAACAATTACACATCTTCTTCATTGTTTTTCTTCAGCATTTAATGTCTTTTAAGAGCTTCCAGTCACTTTAGGATTCATCCTGTATTCATCAGCATTCTTTCAGAGCAGCCAATAGGAAAGATACAGAATACAAAATTTATATATAGGGATTGGCTCTTAGACACTTGAATGGGCTGCTTAAAGAGTTTATGTGTAGTTGTTGCATCTTTGTCTGGTCCTGAGTCTGAAGTCAGTATAGTAGGCAGCATAAAACATAATACTGTCATGAAACTTCTGATAGTGTTATTAACTGTATGTCATCTTCATATGGGAGAACAAGGACTGCGTTTTAATCTTTGACTATTTGCCGTAGTAGATCAGGTGTATGGGTATATCATACAGTTTCATGTTTGGGATAGATGAAAATGGCTTTAGCTACAGTCAGTCCACTATTCACTTACTTCCTACATGTTGGTGATAACATTGGGTTTTCGTTTTTTAATGATAAAAAATTCCATCACTTCAGTCTTCTTTCCTGACAATTTTATACACAATGGCTCAATTGATTTTAACTTTGGCTGAATATAGCATCTTTGCACGGTTTAAATGATAAAGTGGAATTTTATGCATTTTTTTTACTCAATCAACTAGTCAGTGGTATCATTTTTCAACTTGTCGTAGTATTTATTACAGTATCACAATTTTGTATATAAAACCAACACATGCTTAATTATTAAGCTCTTCCTAGACATCTTTATTGTTCCTTAATAGAAATATCAATGTCAGAACTGACTTCCTATAAATATTCCCTAAAAGAATATTTTAATGATTCAGTAAATAAGGGATTAACCAATTAACCAATTAACTTTAGTAAGGGTACATGAAAAAAATTTTCTTGTTCCCTAATAAAGTAATAAATATTTGGAAATCATTGGCCATACTGTTGGAATGTAAAGTTCACCAAAAAGATAAGAAAGAAAAAATAGTCTAACAGTGTTTTATGTTGAAGAATTTAAGTGTGTTACTTATTCATTCATTGACTGTAAAAAATCTGTTAAGAATGAAAAACAAATAAGTTATTAAGATCACAGGACTAGGTGTTGAGATAGAAGAGAAGAAGTGAGAACAAGATTAGCAGAATTAGATGTCAGAAAACCTAGTCCAGGTCTCAATGCTACAACTTCTGTAAATGATCTTCTTTTTAATTATAAAATTAAGGCGTGGGTCACATGATCCCTGAGGATTCTTTGAGAACACTAGTAGCACTCAAACTAAAATTCCTTAAGTTGATAATGGTTTAATAGTTCTTATTAGATATGGAGAGAATAAGCAAAGATGCAAGATATTTTACGTAAAAACTTGTCTGGGAGACAAAATAAATTGACATTTTAAAAAACGTTTCATTTAACTATAAGAAACTGTGCACCACAGAGAACTTAGTTTTGTGACAGGTCATCACATGGCACTGTTCCCTTGCCCCATGCTGGGTAATTGGTCCAGAACTGACTCAGAGGAAAGATCACCACCTACTGTATCACCCATTTCACTTCCTGTAGCACCTGGGTTTTTCTTGGAATGTTTCCACCCACATGTAGATCATATCTGACCCTGATCTGTTTGCAGTGGCTGATAAGATCATAGCTGGAGGCACAGTGGCAGAGGGCCATGAAGATATAAAAGCATGTTCTTATTTTTTCTGATAATTACATAAAGGGTGATTTAATTACCAGACTAGTTACTAACATATGATCAAATGGGATTTCTTGAAACACAGAGTTTCATTCATGGTTTCCTGGTTGTAAATGAACTCATCAATTTCCCATTAGGATTGATTTTTGTCACAAGCCTTAACACTCAGGATCCTCATAAATTATTTCTTTAAATGTGCTGTGAAAAAATGGAAAATTTACAAATTGCCCAAATTCTGTGTACAGGAAGTACCAGTAAAGGAAAGAAAAATGATGTCTAAGTCATAGGAAGTAATTTAAGCAGAATTCTGTAAGCTGCGCTGTTCCTGTAATATTGCTGATGTTTTGAGAGGAAGAAGTGCAGATCTTGGAGAGAAACCTATAATTTTTTGGAAGGTACTTTTAACATTGCATGTGTATTTTAACTGTTTATATACTTGGCAATATTTTCTTTAAGCTTGGCAAGATGAAGAGGCTTATGCGTATTTTGTTAAGTGAAATTAACCAATATTTGACACACAGCCTTCTTTAGAAAGATATATTTAAATTGATTTGATATTTTAAATAAGTTTGAAAACTTTTAACTATTGTGTAAAATATACAAACTGTATAGTTTTTAAATATTCAGCATTCTCTTTTTACAGAAGAATAAATTAAAAACTAAAAAAAAAATACTAATTTCCCAGTTTATCCTCTTAAATAGGGGTGCAAGATATCCTTCCCTTTGTTTTGGTTACATGAGAGAACTCAAGCAAGACAGAACAGTCTCAAAACCACCCATCAGTGCAAGACCACCAAGAACATAGCTATATAATTAGACACATTGAGTTTGTTACTCATTGCAACAGAGAGAATACCATGAGACAAAGTTCACACACATTACAAAGGGTACCTGTTTTGTTCAAAGTCTACTGATGTATTAATAATATATTTTAAAAATATCTTTACAGTAACATCTGTAGAGTGGTGTTTGGCCAAACAACTGGGTACCTGGTCAGGTTGACATATAAAATTAACTTTCAGAATGGGTAATCATGGGGTGTCTCAGGTGATATAAGAATCTTTTATAGAAATTTGGGGGCTTTTTGGGTGATTGGGGCAAGGTTTAAGGAGGCACCATTGTCAAGGGTGTCCTATAAATTAGATGCTGGAAGAAAAGTGGGACAATTTTATTATTGGTAATTTAATATATTTTATTTGTAGGAAGAAGAGACTAGCATGAGAATGGAGCTATGATTGATTAAAAAAGAGTGAATAGTCACTCATTTTAGCTAAAAGTTGCTCATTTAACCATTTTAGTTACTCATTTGGCATTTTGTGGTTGACACAATGACCTTGTTTTTGTCTGAGCTTAGGCACAATAATAAAATGGCTTCATTTTGTCCTACTTTATTTTTTTTAAATATTTTATTTATTTATTTGACAGACAGAGATCACAAATAGGCAGAGAGGCATACAGAGAGAGCGGAGCAGAGAGCCAGATGCAGGGCTCTATCCCAGGACCCTGGGATCATGACCTGAGCCAAAGGCAGAGTCTTTAACCCACTGAGCCACCCAGGCGCCCCTGTCCTACTTTATTATGGACTCAGAGTAACTTTGTCTGAGATTGGTATTCTATGAGATTGTTTTTGGTCTGTAGGTGGATAGCATGGCTTAGTGGTAAGTGATAGGCCATATTTTAGAGGTAAGAAGGCTGCCCCCCCTTTTTTTTCTTTCTGAACAATAATTTGACTTTCTGCTTATTTCATGTTGCTAGAAGAAGTTGTTTTCTTTTCTTTTCTTTTCTTTTTTTTTTTTTTAAGAGTTCAGCCTTTTATTGAGGGCATATAAGAAATTGGTTTTTGTTGGTTTGATTTGGTACAGTTTGGTTTTGATATACTATCAAAATTGACATTTAAAGTAGGAACACTTTATGTGTTATGTGGAAGCTTTACTTAGTCTATCACTGCCCTCTAGGTGTATCCTGTCTTTGTGTATTCCCACCAATACCATTCCAAATAAATCCATAACCATAGGACCTAATTGAATAGATACAATTTTTTTGTATCTATTATGGATTGTCTGTTGCTGACTCAGTTTCTAACATGCTTTTTAAGTTTCCCTTTGTCCACAGATAAGAATCCCTTTCCCTCTGTGGTCCTTAGTTGAAGTTAACCAGTCAATGGAGCACTAGTGCAAGGCAGAAGAGAATGATGCTAGATAGTTACACTCTGGAGGTGGCTGCACATTCACAGAATATCTCCAAAATGTACTTGAGAACCACCCACTTCACTGCAGCACAATAAGAATTAGTGGGTTCTTTTCAGATCTTCTTGAGAATTATAACAGTTTTTCTGTAAGACTCTGTAAGACTTTAAGAACTACCTACTTTTTTGCTTCAAGCTGAGATCTTCATTGTCTCCTTTCCTGTCTTATCAGCTGCTATTCCTGAACTTTTGCTCCCCTAGTTCTTCTAAAATTTCTTTGAACCCTAATTCCTAGGTTATATTTTCTGCTTTTCCAAATCCTCCAAGTGGTTCTGTTTTCTTAACCAAATCCACATTAATATAATGCCTACTGCATTCTTACTCTACTTTCAGATAGATTCATCATTCTACCCTAATTTATGCAGTTCCATCTACATAGTTTAGTATGTCATGTATGTGTTGCTAGTACAGTATGTAAGTCATAGAATGGACATATTTTCTAGTAACATCCAACCAAAGATGAACCAAAAATTGTCTTTCAGATGTTAATAAATGTATTGTCAATATTATGATTTTGACACCCTTCAAGGATTAAAAATATGATAGAATATGTAGTTTGACTCTGAAATGTTTACCACAAAATGGATAGCTGTAAAATCTCAGGTAGTGGTGGTTTGAATATACATGTTAATTTAGCTCTCTCATAAAATCCCCCTAACATGACATAAAGGTATAAAGCCAGAAGGATAGAATGAGCATAAGACAGAATTTTTTTTTTTTTCAAAAACTGGTATAACAGACTCTAGAAAGCTGAATCTTGAAGCAGCAGTGAGCAAGAAGAGGTGAAACCCAATCTGAACTGCAAAATCCCCAAAGTTCAGTTACTCTTCCTAGGATTTCTGGAAGTGAGTCAGATAGAGAGAGGGCATTATCAGAGGAAAGATTGGTTAAGTCTATTATGAGGCATATAATTCCTCAAACATTTTATCCTACTGTAAGTAGCCACTTGTAGTTTGATCCTGACAAAGAATAGGGGCATTTTCTGGAGAGAATAAAGCAGAGGATCTCTGAACTGGTATATACCAGTTACAGTTGAGTGTGAGGCCTTCACTAAATGTATGTATATTTATATAAAAGGCTGAGACAACTGCCCCTACCCAGCCATCTTCCTTCCCTTAGTTCTCAGAACACTGGCTCCAGGAAGAAGACTGAAGCGTCTGCAGAATCTGACTACATCGAAAGGCAAAACAATAAAGATCCTGACACAGGGATTTTCCAATGAAAATGGCCCAGCCAGGTCACTCTTTAGTGAAACCCATAGTTGACATCCACACCCACATGTTCGAAACAGCTGAATCCCCTCCTCTTGAATATAAGTAAACAACCAACGATGAACAGAAAAAATTCTTCAATATGGAATTTAGTGAACAGAGGAAACAAAGTACAAAGGGAAAAAATAAACTTCAAAAATTAAGTCACTATCATTTTAAAAAAGATTTTGTCTCATCATGCACTGAGGGGCCAAACTGTCTAGGCAAATTTAATTGGCAGATAAGTGCCATACAGGAAGGAGACCAGTGCAGGATTCCAGTTCACTGAGAACAGATGGCATGCGCACTAGGTGCAAATGGTACAGAGAGGGAGTACACAAGATTTAGCTCTTTACAGAACATCAGTGCCCCAGGGCCAGCTTTTCTACTATGCAGGTGATACAGGTGGTATGGTCATGTACAACCCACTTTGTGTTACAGCAGAAGTACTTAAACCTCTCCTCCATGAAGTCAGAAATTCAGAAAACTGGGGATGTCTATGAGGGCCATGGTCATATGTGCTTAAGCAGAAGGGAGGGATACATATTAAGTCTGAAACAGGGAAATATTTTCCCTTACAAGGGAAATTTTAATTTAATGAATAATTAATTTAATTTAATGAATAATTTCTTTTGTCTCTGAGTAAGGAAGTGTTTCAGGCCCGGTGCCCATTCTTACATGACCAAGTGAAGGTCGAAAGACTGCATACTCAGGATTGCCTTTCCCAACAGGTATAAAAGACTGTGTAATAAAAAAAGAGTACTGTCTAAAAGGAGTATTCAGATAAGAAAAGAGGTTAAGAGGAACATTCTAAAAATTCCAGCATCCAAGTAATGGGAGTTTGATAAGAAAAGAACAGATAAGAACAGAGAAAAAGAAATTATCACATAAATCTTTGAAGAAAATTTCCATTTTCTTTGGGTAAATATCCAGTAGTGGAATTATCATATCATATAATATTTCTGCTTGTCAAATCACTATATTGTATACCTGAAACTAATGTAACATTGTGTGTCAACTATACTTCAACTTAAAAAAAAAAAAAAAAGGAAAAAGAAAAGGAAACTTCAATGACTGAAGGATGTCCTTATCAAATGATGAACAGTAAATGAAAATAGATCTCCACCACTGCAGATCATGGCAAAATTTTGGAGCAGTGGGGAACAAAGATTTATTTCTATATACTTCCAAACAGGGAAAAATTGACACATCTACAAAGAATTGAGTATTGTGTGGCTTCTGACTTCTCAGCAGCAGCACTGGAAGCTAATAGACTACGGAATAATATATTTAATATTCTAAAGGAAATTTTGTGTATATATAATATTATTTAGACATATAGCATTATATATTTATTTATACAGTATGAAGGTGCATAACTGTGTATTTAATGAAATATCCAACACAAGCTTTGCGCAGTGGCAGTATCGTAGCCAATGAGGTTTATCCGAGGCACGATTATTGCTAATTGAAATATCCAACACAGAACACTTAAAGAGCTATCCAAACAACCAAATTCCAAAATCCTATATATATTTAATTAATTAATTAATTAATTAATATTTTTAAAGATATTTTATTTATTTATTTGAGAGAGAGAGACACACAGGAAGAGAGGGAACACAAGCAGGAGAAGTGGAAGAGGGAGAATCAGGCTTCCCGCTGAACAGGGAGCCCGATGAGGGGCTCCATCCCAGGACCTTGGGATAATGACCTGAGCTGAAGGCAGACACTTAATTACTGAGACCCCCAGGAGCCCCCTATATATGTTTATTTTACATTGATGTCATTTTCAAATAAAATGACAATGTATGGAACACTTGGGCACAACATAGAAAATACAATGGAGGCTGATATTTTCTAGGGAAATCATTCGCATTCAGTATCTGCTTTATAGAAAAAGATTATAATACTTTTCTTTATGGTCTTAAAACCCTGTAGTTGGCCCAAATTTTTGATCAAGGAAAGAAATCTGAGTAAGTGGTTAATATTAGCATTGCTTAGAATAAAAACAATTTGCTCAAATTCCTTAAAATTATTTTTTAGAACAACTCTTCCCCAAACTGTTTTACACTCTTATGTAGTTGAATAAGCTATTCCTCCCAGATGATACACATATGCATTGGAGGTTGCTTGAAGATGTATCCTAGTATTTCACATGTAGTAAAATCCTTTACATGATGTCAGGCAGAAGGATTATCACTCAACAATGGTGGCTGTTACTGTTAATAACTTGTAAACTGCTTCAGGTCAGTTTAGAAATGGATGAATTTTGGAAAAAGCAAGGATAAAAAGAAACATTAACCTGAGTACTCCTTTAATGAATAATTTCTTTTTTTCCCAGTGAATTTCCTATAGTTAAATTTGTCCTAGCTCACTCAAAAGGAGGATTGTGTAAATTCTAAGTTATGATCAAATTCAGGATATTACAGTTATATTTTTACAAACAACCTCTGTTGGGTTTGCTATTTTTTTGGCACTTGACTTACTTAATTTTCTTTTCATTACATTTTCATCCATGGTTCATTTTTTCCAAAAATTATCTTTACTTTTAAGACTTAGAGTTAATAAATCAAATACCCAGGGCAAGCCATAAATAAATCACTGCAAATATCAAGAAAAAATTTATTTCCATATACTTCCTGCTCTAGGCTGTTCTTTTTCGATTCAGACACAGACCTTGTGAATCATAACACTGGAAATTCCTATATTTTTTGCAAGCAGGTCTTTTTCAAGGTGAATCTGAATTTTGAGCAAGGATGCATTTGACAGAAAATGTATAACAACTTTCTTCTCCCTTTCCTTTGTGCTGAGCAAGTGCTCTCTAAAAAAAAGCTGAAATCCAAATACCTATTTACATTGTTTGGTATATAGCAAATAACACACACAAAAAAGTGCACACACAGAGAGAGGGAAAGAAAATACTGGCATCAACAGCAGAAGCTCCTAAAGGCACTGATGGGACTGTGAGAGCAAGTGGTGTGAGGGCAATGTAAAGAGTCCTGTATTTTCCTTAGCTCTGCAAGTTTTAGTGCGACAGGTGTACTATCAAGGCTGGCCTTAGGCAAATATTGAAGTAGGTCACTTGTGTTTTCTCCTTGATTCTGTGCACATTCTTCTCAATGTACTGTTTCTCTCCTTATAAACTGTGATTCCACCATTGCTTTTGGACTTCTCAGGGGCTCCCTTATTCTTGGTGCTGGATCCTAGGTGATTCTTCACAGCCTACGATAGAAAAAGACATTAAGAAAAAAAAAAATTTTTTTTAGAAGATTTTACTTATTTATTTGACAGAGAGATAGGGAACGAGAAGGGGAACACAAGCAGGGGGAGTGGGAGAGGGAGAAGCAGGCTTCCCGCTGAGCAGGGAACCTGATGTGGGACTTGATCCCAGGACCCTGTGGCCATGACCTGAGCCAAAGGCAGATGTTCAATGACTGAGCCACTCAGGCTCCCCGAAAAAAGACATTTTTGATTCTAAAATGGGAATTCTCTGTAATCCCCACCCAAACTTACCTGTTATCCTTTCAGGATCTTTTTTAGTTTCAACTTTACTGGCAAACATGTATAGGTTTGACCAAGTCATGCAATGATTTTTTGTGTTATCCCCTTGGAAACCCTTGACTCCAAAGAACAAAAGCCAAAAACCAAAGGAATATATCATATTCTTCTCTATACTAGAATAATGCTACCTCACAGATTTTCAGCTTTCAAATGTCAGATATTATACCACATTTATCCTTGTATACCCTTCGTTATCTCTAACAGGAAATAGCAGACACTCAACTAGATAGATGTGGAATTAATATAAATTTAAAATAATGAAATGAGGGGCGCCTGGGTGGTTCAGTGGGTTAAAGCCTCTGCCTTCGGCTCAGGTCATGATCCCAGGGTCCTGGAATTGAGCCCTGCATGGGACTCTCTGCTCGGCAGGGAGCCCGCGTCCTCCTCTCTCCTGCCTGCCTCTCTGCCTACTTGTGATCTCTGTCTGTCAAATAAATAAATAAAATCTTTAAAAAATAAAAATAAAATAATAAAATAAAATAAAATAATGAAATGACATTCCCACACAGCTTTCAGAAAAAATGGATGATCTTTTGACATCTGTCATTTGGATACATTGTGATAATTTTTAAACTGTTTTTTGGCTGCTTTATTGGTCAATTTCACACTGTCAGAACAGACAAATGTGGTACATGGTCTGCTTTGGCGATTGATTCATAGACACTTCCAGACGCCCCTCAGTCCTCTTGTAACATTTCGCCCCTCTGTGTCCTTTAGCCCTGTTTTTCTCCTTGACCTCATCCTGTTTCCTTCTTCCTTCCTATGAAGTACATGAACTGCCTTCTGTACTCATTCTTTGTGGTATTGCATTTATTTGCTGCTGGGAAATTCTGTGTTCATTTGGCATCAGCAGAAAAAAAAAAAGAAATTGAACACAATGAGGCAGACCACATGATAGATAGTTGTGCAGTTAATGACCTGTCTTACGTGAAGCGTTGGACATTGTATTATATTGTTTGCGAGGGCATAATCCCAAGGGAAATTGCCACTCTGTTAGAAGGGCAGTTAATAAATATGGATATAATGTGGTTTTCTGCCACAAAACTACCATTCCTTCAGGGTATCTGTTAACAAACACTTTTAGAGGACATAGTGAAGCACTGTGAAGGGAATCTTTGCTTAATCCTTGTTTTCCCTGGGAAAGAAGGATTTCCAGGAAGTTCGATAAGATTGCCATTTCCTATTGCACTGTCATGACGAACTTAGGGAGATACCATCCCGGATGCAGGTGTCCAGGTCAAAGGAAATAAAAGGGAAGTTCAAAAGCACTCCTCCCAAGGTTGCTGATTTTGTATCTCTATTACTGTGTCATGGGAAGTTTCTGCGTGAGCACATGCTGAGAATCAGGCAAATCTAAACTGCGTGTCACACAAATGAAACAGGTTAAAAAAAATAAAAATGTTTCTCGGAAAGGAGTATTTATATTTAAGAATACTGTAATGTTCACTTAAAAAAATGTGATAAATGGATAGATCTCATGTTAAGTGTTCTTAACACACACACACACACACACACACACACACAAAGTGGGGCCTGGGAAGATGGAATTGGTGGAGGTAATGAATACGTTTACTACCTTTGTTGTGATACTGTTTTCATGGGTATATATATATATATATATATATTATATATATATATATATGTTCAAACTCATTGAATTGTAAACATTAAATATGTGCAGGTTTTTTTTTTAACATTTTTAATTAACATATAATGTATTATTTGTTTCAGGGGTACAGGTCTGTGATTCATCAGTTTTACACAATTCACAGCACTCACCATAGCACATACCCTCCCCAATGTCCATCACCCAGCAGCCCCATCCCTCCCACCACCCTCCCCTCCAGCAACCCTCAGTTTGTTTCCTGAGATTGAGAGTCTCTTACGGCTTGTCTCCCTCTCTGGTTTCATCTTGTTTCATTCCCTACCCTTCTTCCCCTGTGATCCTCTGTCTTGTTTCTCAAATTCCTCATATCAGAGAGATCATTGATAATTGTCTTTCTCTGATTGACTTATTTTATTTAATGTAATACCTACTAGTTCCATCTATGTCATTGCAAATGACAAGATTTCATTTTTTGATGGCTGCATAGTATTCCTTGTATATATATTTATATATACCCCATCTTCTTTATCCATTCATCTGTTGATGGACATCTAGGTTCTTTCCATAGTTTGGCTATTGTGGACATTGCTGCTATAAACATTCAGGTGAACATGCCCCTTCAGATCACTACATTTGTAGTGTAAATACCCAGTAGTGCGATTGCTGGGTCATAGGATGGCTCTATTTTCAACTTTTTGAGAAACCTCCAAGCTGTTTTCCAGAGTGGCTATGTGCAGCTTTTTTATTGATGTTACTTCAATAAAGTTATTTTTAAAGCATTTAGAAATATAGAATATGCTTTTTCCTTTTTAAAACTGGTTTTATTTTGAAATAACTCAAACTTACTGAAAAGTAGCAAGAATAATGCAAAGAATATTCATCCACAGAAACTTTTAAAGTTTCACCTCAAATGTGTTCTTTATAATAAAAGCATCCACTCCAGGATCATAATGTACCCAACTGTCCTATCTTTCTATCCTGCTTCATTCAAGAACCTTCCTCAATCTTTTTCTGATTTCATGACCTTTATATGCTTTAAGCAGGGCTGTTATTTTGTAGAATATTTCTTAATTTGGGTTTATCTGATGTTTTCTCATGAAGAAAGTCCTGTTATACATTTTCTTGGCAGAAATATCACAGAAATGATACTGCGTTTTGGGGGGTTTTGTTTGTTTGTTTGTTTGTTTCCTATCATGTAACAGAAGATTTTTTGTTGTTGTTGTTCCAGTTCTTGTATTAACTTTGTTCATAAAATTAGAACAAATCATGGTAGCCAAGTTTTTCTACTCTTTTTCCTTTGTAGTTAATAAGAATTTTGTGTGGAGGTAATGAAACTATGTAAATATCCGATTCTTCAACCCACTGTCACCCACTAGTTTTAGCAGTTATCGATGTTCATTGCTTCTATGAATTTTGGCTAGGATGGTGTCAAATTGTGATTTTTCCATTACTTTTACTTGTATTCCTTTCCATTTATTTATTAGTTTACTTATTTATGTCAGTGTGTTCATTCATCAATTCCTCTTTTATTCAGTAAGCCATCATCTGTTAGTATCATTATCTAAATAAGACAATCTAGTCTTCCTTTTAGCCAGTGGGAAGTCCTTCATACTGACTTCTGAATCCTTCTGCTATATTCCAGCTTTTTTTGAGTCCTTCTTTACTGTCAGAGCGTGATGTTTCTAGATCATATTATACTTTTTCTGGCCCACGCTGTATTCAGTTATTTCTCTAACCATCTCTTCCTTTCTGTGGAGAATGGTGTGTGGAAGTTGAGAAGTCAAATGAACACTAGGTGTGTTCATGATTAAAGTAGTAAACCAATGCCCAGATCTTTTCATATTTTACCTTCATTCTTTGTCACTGAGAAATGTGGATCCCATCATCCTTAATATATGTACGTATTTGTTAAATCCCCTATGTGTGGCTAATCTCTTAAGACTGCCAAGCTATTCTCACCATGTGGCTCTGATACATAAACCTTTGGGCTGCCATTATTGGCCACCTTTTGCCCATGCTGATTGTCTCACTCCATGTAAACCCTATGCCTGTCTTCATTACTAAACCTGTCTTATGTCTTTTGGAGGATAAAAGAGAAGAGAAGACAGGAAAGGAGAGGAGAGGAGAAAGAATGTTCATATTTTAAACTCTATTACATTTTAGAATGGATTGAAACATTCTAGATTGTGTGAGCTTTCAATAATTAAGAATAGGTATTTTATAATTGTTATGCTTTACATTATGCTAATTGAAACACTGCCATAACAAAATGCCTAAAATATAAAAAGTATTGTCTTGTTTTGACTATATGGAACAAATTGAGGGTGTCTGAAGGGGAGGTGGGTGTGAGGGTGGGGTAAATCAGTGATGGGCATTAAGGAGGGCACTTGTAATGAGCACTGCATATTATATGCAAGTGATGAATCACTAAATTCTACTCCTGAAACTAATACTACACTATATGTTTACTAACTTGAATTTAAATAAAATCTTGAAAAAAAAAGTATTTTCTAAAGTGGATTTGTTTATTGAACATCTTTGAAAAGAACAAAGTGGACTTACATAAGATATACCTAATGTCCTATGCTAAATTTAAGTATAGAATTGTATACATAGAATAAAAAAATTGTAAAACTTTCTCTGACTCTTAACTTGTCTAAGAAACACGTATTATCAAAACCCCAACATTTCTCTGTAAATACAGCTTTCCATGATTCCATTATCTACCACTGGCAAGGTCTTAGAAATAATGACACATTCACTAGTCTTTAATAGACACATGATGAGCACAAGCTCCAGTCTGATCAGTCAGTGAACTAAATATAAAAGGAATGCTTCATAAAGTGCCATTTAGATTCCAGTGTAATAGAGATGTAATGCATATGTCAAGTTATTGAGTTGTCAACTTAAATAGAAGCCAGTATGTCATCCAGTAATTATTGCTATTTAGGCCTAAGGCATTAGTGCTAATATTAGCATGTGAGTGTTAAGTATGCAGAGTACAAAAGGGAAAAGAAGAGATTATATGAAGTAACCCTAAAGAACTCATTATGTTACTAAAGACCATAATCTATCCTTTAGATATATGCAGACATTTTAAAATCAGGAAAATTTTTAGAATATACAACCCATCTGGGGGGAAAAAAGACACCCAGGTGCAAACATTTACCTGTAATTGTAGAAAAATTTCAGTATATTATCATCATTCTACATAGGTAAATTGCTTATGAAAATCATCAGAAGTCTACTTTAAATTTGGTGGCTCAGTTTCTAGCTGCAGTGATTTATTGACTGGCATTTGTGACTGCAGCTTTTTAAAAAATCCCTGGAATAGAGTATCATATTTTACTAGTATTTAAAAACATAAACTTTAGGGACGCCTGCGTGCCTCAGTCGGTTGGGCATCTGCCTTCGGCTCAGGTCATGATCCCAGGATCCTGGAATCAAGTCCCACATCGGGCTCCTTGCTCAGCAGGAAGGCTACTTCTCCCTCTGCCTGCCCTGCCTCTTCTGCCTGCTGCTCTCCATGCTTCTGCTCTCTCTGACAAATAAATAAATAAATAAATAAATAAATAAATAAATAATCTTTTTTAAAAAAGCACCAAAAAACAAAAAACCTAAACTTTAGCCCTGTAGAACTCTCCTGCAGCTCTCCACCTGCAAATCAGGTTCATGTTTTATGTACAGTAAGCTGGTATATACCACCTCGACCTACTAGCTCTCTGTTAGGGGAAATCACTTTCATCCTGTCAGAAATCTATCAAGACTAAGTAATAAAAGAGGCTTTTGAGATCTCACCTACAGTGGTTTGGAGATTAAACACCCATACATGCACACACATGCACACACACTCATTAGGTCCCTCTTACAAGTAGTATAGCTAATTTAAAAGCACAGTTTATTTTTAAAGCCAGTCTTTCAAAGCAGTAGATTAAAACCTGCTGTTTGTAAGTGTATCGTACATGTGAGCAGTCCAAAAAAAAAAAAAAGAAGAAGAAGAAAAACACATACTCTGGCATCCCTTTCTGGCCCATTCCCGAAGAACGTTAAGTAATAAAAGGATCCATGTGAAGATTAAGATAAAATCTAGCAGGACCAACACTGTCTTTCCTAATTCGCTATGCAGACAACAGAGTCAGCAAAAAAAGGATTGGACTATTTCCAAATCCTTTTAAAAGCACATACTCTCTAAAGCAGAAGGCATCTTTATGTGAACAGACACCCGTGGACACGTTACCCCTACCCTGGCCTGAATTTTATACTAATGGATTAAAACCACACAGCGCAGAACCACATTCTTTAAAAGGAAGTATTCTATGTATTTAACATCAAGCAATACAAAGCAAAGTACAGGAAGGCAGACCCAGCCTGTAAACGGGCAGATGCTATTGGACTTCCTCTTTGGACTCTGTCCATGTTGTAATGCACGCTCTCTGCTGGCTCAAGTGTTCCCCATCCTTCGGTTCAGCTCCATTCAATTGTATTTGCCCCAGAAAACCTTCCCTTTCTGCACCTCACAACATGGCCCTAAGCACTCTTGTTTTGTCCTTCTGTGGCATTTTGGGCATGTGCTTCTATGGAAACACCTACCACTTCCGCTCAATGTATATCTCCTTCACTGGCCTTTAAAATTTCTCCAGTGCAGAGCCAGTACCTTCTGTTTGCCTTCCCAAGGCCTACCACATGGACAATGTTACTCTGCAGATTTAAGGCGTTAGCTTTTCTCTGATCTTTGCTGAGAAAAGGCCTCTACATTTCCAAACAGGTTTACCTGGTTTCTCCTCCTTAGGAAAGTGGGTGGAAGGGTGGGGGGGGGGGAGACTAAAATCAATCTTCATTTTTATTGCCTTCCCTCCTATTTAATATACCAAAGACTAAACCACATAAAAAGGACTAAAGAAATTGTAACTACAAGTCTCACCTTAATTGGAGAGTGTAATTTGGAGATTTTTTTTTTTTTTTTTAAAGAAAAAATGAGAAGTTTCCCTCATGTGATTTCTCCTACTGATTTCCTGGCATTTGAAAATATTGTTGTAGCAATAGACATCATTGTTCATTCCACACTATTAAAGAGATGTTCAAGATACGAAAGATTAAAATGAAAATAGCTTTGGATAAGTAGCCAAGTATTTCGTGACAGTATTTTCCTTCGATGTTTAATTGACCGGTAGTATATGAGTTCTAGATTTGAGAGGGAAGATGAGGTTAAAGTAGATTCTGGGTGATTAAAGGAAGAAATATTTCAAAAAAAACCCAGGGTAGTTCAGAGACACTTTTGCCTACTCATGTTTGATCTGAACTGAGTAAAGACAAACAAACAGGATGGTTAGAGATATTCCTGATTTTTAGTAGCTTTCAGTACCACAGTTCCTGAGGCCTAGAGAAAGGGTATTTAAGAATGTTTAGAATGCCACTGATTTTTATCTTAATTTTTTCTAACCATATTCTATCCCATTGTTATGCAGCATTTCCTTTCATTGTAAACCCCAAATATGAGTTAAGTCATTGATGGACACCCTTTGTTTCAGATGGATTTGATAAGTTTTCTCTGTCTTTAACACTTTCTTTGATGTGAAAATATTTTTGTTGCTTCACAACTTTATACTGGTGAACAAACATCTTGGAATTTCACATGTATATTCCTTAACTTGATCTATAACCACCTTGAAATCATGCTGATGTTATGAAATAAAATTAAGAATGTTTTCTAGGCCTCGGAAAGTTTCAATAACATTGGAATTGTCTTTTTTTTTTTTTAACAGGTAAATTCCTTTTTTTTTTTTTTTTTTTAATGATAGTGCTTTGACTGATTCCCCATTTCTTCTTTGGTAATTGCTAAATTGAAGTTTGTTTTACTTCCTCTCCTTCCTCTTGGGACAACTGTGGCCATTTCTACTTGGCTACAAAGTCATATGTTTCCCTGTGTTTCAGGTCCCTTATCTTGGTAGCATGTAGTGCTCTAACTTTTTAAACTCTCTTCTTGGTCTATGTTCAGGATATTTTTTATTCTGTATATATATTTTTTCTCTCTTTTGTCTTTTTGACACCTCAAAGATGATTATCTGCATCTATCTTACTGGTATTTTTGAAGAACAAGCTTTTAAAATTTTATCGTTATTTCTATTTTTATCTCATTAATTTTATCTTTTTAAACTCTTCTCTGGTTTTTAACAATGAAACTTGAAGGAATTTTATTAAGAGTATTTAGAGGCAAATTAGTTATTAATTTCTGTTTTTTTCTATGGAATGTGATACATATTTCAGGGTTTAGGTTGTATCTAAGGTTGTAAAGTCATCTTTTATGTAATTTATAGAGTTAATAACATGTATATCAGGAATTCTGTGACATTGAGGAATAACAAATGTCAAATAGGCATAAATCTTGATATGTCGGTAAGTTTTAAAAAATACTCATCTTCAGTATGGCATAACAGTGGCTTTTTTTTCTTTAAATAATGCTGATACACATCTGCTCAAATAATGTTCTCATCTTGATTGACTTATTTGTCAGGAACAAGTTCAAATGCCAATGCGGAGGTTAATCTGTTGGGCGCCTTTATTTGAAAATATAACGTGACATCCCTTGACCTGCACTTGGCTTCTTGCAGAACAAGAATGTGTGAAAGATGGCAGCAGGAAAAGGAGGGGAAGGTGGAAGTGGGGAAGGTTAGAAAAGCATTTTGCAATTCATCATAATCTCAGTTCCATCATCTAATAAGATCCTCTTCCCACTATCCCTCCATAAAAACACCATTTCCTTTCTCCTTTCCCCCCAAATCATCTGATATAAATTATCTGCTTTGAAATAAATGCAATTCTTATTTGCATAATATTCTTTCTTTTAGGTCCTTGTAATTAAAAATTAAACCGGTATTTGGCAAATTTATTTGGGTATAATTTGCATACCATAAAATGTACCCCTCGTAAGTGACAATTTCATAATTTTTAATTTATGGAATTGTGCATCACTGCATCCAATTTTAGAACATATCATCACACCAAAAATTCCTTCAAGCCTTTTTGCAGTAAATCCTTTTCCTATCTGCATTCTTAAAGTACATCTGAATTTTCCTAGTATATTCCCAGAAGTGGAATATATCAGTTAACATAGGTCATATATTTAAGCTTATATTTAATTGTGAAGGAACTACTGAACTGTTTCTCCTAGTTGCTTCTACCTTATCTACATCCTCACCAATGCTTGTCAATGTCTGGCTTTAAATTATAGCCATTCAGGTTAGTTTATAGTGGTTTTAATTTTCACTTAGGTAATGACTAATGATGCTGTGCACTTTTCATTGCTTATTAGTCATTAATGTGTCTTCTTTGGTGAAATATCTCTTCTACCAATTTCTAAAAATTTAGTTGTCTTGGTAACTGTCAATTCCATTTTATTGATCTATATGCCTATCATTAGGCCAATAATCCATTTTTTAAGTGTAAACCATATTTTATTTTAAAGAGAAAGAAATGTGTCACAGAGAGAGAATGTCTGTATATTGTCTTACTACACCTTGATTCTAAAGTACAATTAAGAGAAATATTAGACAATTATACAGATTTCCTATAAAGAATTTCAGTCATAATCTAGTAATCAGGAATAAACCAGTCATGTTTGGATTTGGTTAACTAGAATTTAATCACAGATATCCATTTGTTTTTATTTATTTACATATTTGACAAATATCCAGGGAGTAACTGCTATGTACCAAGCACCTTGCTAAGGTCTCAAGAATTCATTATTTTGATTTTTATGTTTTTATAGTAAGTTTTGAAATCTGGTAGTATAAGTCCATTCCAACTTTATTTTTTCTTTTTCAAATTCATTTTGGCTACTCTCGGCCCTCTGAATTTCCATATAAATTTTAAGACAATTTTTCCAACGCCATCCAAAAAGAAAGAAAAGACCTATTTGGATGTTGATAGGTATTATACTGAACATACAGTATACTGATCTTTAGGAAGGGGAATAAACTTGTAAACAAATTTTACATTTTGTTGTTTTGTTCTTAAAGATATTCCATTGAGAAAAAAAATTTATCTTGCAAATCTAAAGAAAACATAATTATGAATAATCCAATTAAGAAATACTCAGTGGTGTTATCCTTTTGATTTGTAAGACTTTCCAACAGCAAATATTGTCTGCATAGCCACCTTTACCTGGAAAACGGAACACAATTCCATTCAAAAAACACTGATCCGAATTAAGTATTAACCTCAGTTCTGCTATTCTTCTTCTACAGTTTGAGCTAAGACAATTAATTTTTCTGGGCCTAGGTTTTATCATTTAAAACAAGGCCTTAATATTTTATGAGAAAATAATATCATACTAATTTTATTCAGAGCTGTTCTATAATTTCTTGTGAGTGTTATTTAAGAACATAATAAGCCACATTGAGCCAATTGCTGTCATTTTATTTTTTGCATAACTAGAGAAATCAACATTTTATTGAGAGTCTAACTGCATTTTCTATGGCAGGAATTACTTGTTTCATCAACAGAACTGAAGGAAATACATCCCTCGAGATAAATAAAGGAGAAGATGAAGAGGAGGAGGGCAAGTGGGAGAGAAGGAAAAGAAGCAGCAGCAGCAGCTTTGATTCATTGAAAAATTTTTTTTACCTATATTTTCTTATTTTATTTTTTTAAGATTATTTATTTATTTGAGAGAAAGAGAGAGAGAGAACAAGATCAATCACTAGCATGAGGGAAAGGCAGAAGGTGAAGCAGACTTTCTGCTAAGCAGGGAGCCTATTGCAGGACTCGCTCCAGGACCATGGGATCATGACCCGAGTTGAAGGCAAAAGCTTAACTGACTGAGCCATCCAGGCTCATTTTACCTGTGTTTTCACTTTATAGATGATTTAACTGCTTCACTTCTACTTTGTCTTTATTTTGAATGAGTATTTACTTTTAATTGCTTCTTATGCTAGCTTGAAAAAAATTAGCACATAATGGAAATCTAAAATTTAATTTAGTTCCATGTGATAACATTAGCAAATTAACAAGAAGAACATGACTTAATCTATTTTTAATCTCATAACATCTACCATACCCAAAACAGCGTGATAGAATACAAAGAGCAATGCCGGATCCTTTGGCTCAACTCGTATTTCCTACTTACTAGACTTACGACCTTAGATAAGAAAGTTAGCTTCTCGGAAACTTGACTTCCTTATTTGTAGTTTGCTATGGTGATTCCAGCTCTGTATGTGCAATAGGATTGCTGTAAGAATAAAATTAGACACCATGGGAAAACAATTTCTAAACTTGTAAGAATACTGTGCCACTTATTATTCAAATGATTTTGGACAAGTTACTTAATAACTCTGAGCCTCTGTTTCCTAATCTGAGCATGAGAATAATAATAGACATTATCTCAGAATCTGATCCCCAGAAAGACCCAGCAAAGGGTCCAGCATATAGCAAGTACTCAATAAGCATTACCTACTTCTACTAAAAGTAATGATAATAGATATAAAAATTGTAATAATATTGATTGGGAATAATACTGGACTGTGTGGGAGATTGTAGGTTCTTTTAAAATTAGTTGATGAATTTGATGCTTTAACATTTTAGGACTGAGTATAATCATGTGTAAGATGAGGATAATAAACAAAAGGATCTCAGGTATTCCTTCTTGCTCTGAAACTCAAATACATTATTTCACAGGGTAAAATGTAAATGAATATTAATTGCTTCTTACTCTGAGCTTTCTCTCAGTTTTTCCATTATTGCTAATTTCATTTAATTATATACATACATATGTCCATATACACATACAGATATACATATGAACACACAGTGTTATTCTTCAAAAAAAGATGAATCTAGCTAATT
Organism: Enhydra lutris kenyoni; assembly: GCF_002288905.1. Taxonomy (NCBI): domain Eukaryota; kingdom Metazoa; phylum Chordata; class Mammalia; order Carnivora; family Mustelidae; genus Enhydra; species Enhydra lutris. Next base: position 13,586,689 of record NW_019154124.1, on the reverse strand, counting down.
GTACTTAAAATTATTTCTTTGCTTTTGGTTACTTTACTTTTCTTAACTGTTGAAAGAATCTTACCTGTTGAAAGTAAATATAACCTCATTGTAAGACGCCACCTTGGCATTCTGGTAATCTGAATGATTCAAAAGAAAAAATTCCTAAATTCTCCATTCTTAAAGGTACCACTCCAGTTTTAACATTTCAACTTTTCTTTAATAAAGCTTCAAATTTGAGCAAAACTATCATTCTTACAGATGAGCAAATTTACATACAAAATTATTTATCACCTTCACAATTTTTTTCTTTATAAGCTGCAGAAAGAGGAGTAAAAATTATTGATTACTTAAATGCCCAGTCTAGAAGTGAGAAAGGTTGCAGAGAAGTTATACGTAACAATGGAATGTGCCTAGTGTGACAACGGCAATGAATCCAATAATTACAGTATCACCTGCGTGAGGAAACAACTACGTGAGCTGTCATGTACAGACCTACAATAAAACTAAGGCTTGTAATATTTATTATTTCATTTCTTTAAAGAAATAAAGACAGGTGTCACTGGCAGCTTGAAACAACATTCATGCCTGTGCAACTGCATTCTAATCACATTCAACAAATGACAAAAGTAGTCATTACCTGGAGTTTTTCCCTTGATGGCTCTATACCTTCTGGGGACAGGAGATAAATAAAGGAAAGCTGACACCTTCAGATGTTGTCTTGATTAGTGTTGACATTTTTCCTTGGGGCTTGACAGCTGCTAATGAATTTAATTTAAACATTGAAACAGAGGATCAAAAGTATCTTTTAAACAAAACTTTACTAAAAGTTATATTGAGGCACATCTATCACAGGCAGTAAAGGCAAGTAAATCTAATTTGCATTTTCTCAAATCACTACTATCAGCCCAGTCATGTAATTTTACTCTAATTTTTAGGTACAACTGCTTGACTTCAGAGATTATAGAAAGTACACTAAATTAAATTGGAATATTTCCCATACAGACACTTCATTCAAAGGGTCTTCCTATTTGGCATTTCTGGAAGAAAATCTAAGAGCATAAAGTACAGCATGAGATAATTTTTATGTAATTTGTCTTTATTCCTAAATTGTCTGTAAAGATGATGCTTTAATATGATGTGTGTGTATTTGTGTGTTTTCAGAGAATCGGGTTTATGGGCAGATTACTTGGATTCTTTTCCTCCTTCACCTCAAGGTATTTTGTCTTCTGAAGAACATGTGATCACTACATGGGGGTTGTTTTCTGACACAGAAATAGCTGAATTTCTAGTTTCCCTTACAGAATGAAAATGAAATATATGAAAGTGTTATGCTAATTTGAGGTGAATGCTATTAATAAATGGTAGCAACAAGTAGGTGTGTGCCAGATTATAGTCTGAAAATCACTTTTCTCATCTAAATATGATCTCAATGGGCAAGATGAAATATTCCCAGAGAAGTGTAAGACAGGGTCATCTGATAAGAGAATGAGAGAGAGGGCATGGAGCACTGGAGATTTAAAAAGGAAGTTGGGAAGCAGCTAGGGGTGGAGGTGCCAATCAATAAAGGTTACAGGGAAAGACTGATGGGCAGAGTGCCTCTCCTTTTAAAATAAAGAAGTTCAAACTTGTAGGGAGCCAACAAGTGTTAGATATTAAGAGGATGTGGCAGGAAACAGCAGGAGATAAAGAAGTTTCTGGTTACCAATATGTACATTCAACTCTTGCTTTCTTCAGAGCCCAGAAACAAATGGAATTCAGTCTGAGTACCTGACAGGGATGGAAAAATGCCCTATTATTTTTTTAACACTGTGATGCTAATGTGAGTCACTGATGCTTTTGCTTGTCCAGAATGCATGAATGTCAGAGATAATTCTGCAGCTATTTCAGTCTCTGTTATTATATCATAAGACTTTATGTGTTTCCCCCCATTTTGGAATGTGGGGGTATACCAGTAAGAGTAGAAGAAAAGAAGCCACATCTGAGAAAAGGTAGGATGATTTATGAAAACCAAACTGTTAACAGGTCAGTCTAGACACCATGTAGAATGGGATACATTCTGGAAAAACATGGGTGCTATAGGAAAAAAATGTCCACATGGACCAGTCTTAGGGTGATTGCTGAATTTGCAAATGAGTATGGGGAACTTTATTCTAACAGAGGAAAGGGCTGTTAAGGAAAGACATGCCATTTAGAAGAGAAGTAAGCACCGTTAGGCTCTAGTAGGCAATTCTTCAAAAGAGCTTCAACAAATGAGATCAAGTTTTCCCTGGCTTTTTAGCTACCTTGAACTCTCTCTGCTTTGCTTCTTTCTGGAAAATAAAGGCGATATTCAACAAGGTGTAATTGCATATGTCTAAAGCTGTGGAGTAGAGAGGTAACACTGTATTCCAGACATTTGTTACTTTTGTTGGTCTTGTTGGAATTATCACATTTTTACAACATGGCAATTACTAATGCTAAGCACTTAGTATACTTTAGTTCATTTAACTCTCAGGACAACGTTATGAGGTGGGTATCGCTGCAGTTCTTAATGGCAGGGAGATTAAGCAGCTTTTTGGATCATATAGCTAATAAATAATGGAACCGAAGTTTGACCTTAGGCAGACTTACTCCAAAATTAATGTTCTTAAGCCTCACAGTATAATCAGTATTTGAATATAATTTGCAATCATTTGACACTAATGTATTTTACTCTTTGTAAATGGAATTCACACAAAATCATAACAGAGATTGTTCATGTATTATTCAATTATTCTAATTTTGGAAGTAGCTGAAACCATGCCCTTTACATGTATAGTATGTGTGTGTGTGTCTGTGTTTCTATGTCTATATGTATTTTGTATTATCATTCATATATAGCCCTAGCCATTGGATTTTTGCTATCACTCTAATACCTTCATTCTCAATGAGAAGAAACTGGTGAAAACCCTAGCAATTTAAGGTAAAGGAATTATCTCTGCCCCTATTGTTGTCTAGAACCTTCTTGGTTGTAGCCTGCTTTTGCATTATCCATTCATCCCATTATGTGACCTGCTTGGTCCATGTGGTAGTTATTAATGCTGTAAAGTAAGTACTTCCATCTCTCTGCCTTTCAGACAATCAGTGGGATGTTTGTACTGTGTTTTTGGGTAGGGATCTGTAACTGGCTTTAGCTGATGAAATATTAATTAAAATGATGTGTATGACTTTCAAGTGAAGCTTTAAGAGCTTGCTTTGCCATGCTCATTTTGTCATATTCTCCTCTGTCAGTATTCCAGAAAGTTTTTTTCCTTTTCCTTTTTTTCTTTTTTTCCTGTTGGGGAGGACAGTGATGATCCAGAAATGAATCCCCAACAGTCAAGGGGGAGGAAGGCATGGTATGAACCAGAGATCAATGTTGTTTTGAGACTTTGAAATTTAGGCATTGTTTGTCATCTTAGCATAACTCAGAATACACTGAGTGATACAATCCACAAATTACATAGCCACATCAGATTTTTTTTAAGGTTTTTATTTATTTGAGGGGGAGAGAGAGAGAAAGCATGAGCAGGGAGGAGGGACAGAGGGAGAGGAGAAGCAGACTCCCTCCTGAGCAAGGAGTGCGACGTGGGGCTCGACATGGGGCTCCATTTCAGGACCCTGAGATCATGACCCAAGCTGAAGGCAGATGCGTAATTGACTGAGCCACCCAGGTTCCCCTCACATCAGGGTTTTTTTTAAATATTAATTGCAGGAATTTCTCAGTTTCTTTTTGCAGTGTTCATAGTTTCAGTGTTAAGAACTCCATAGATTCACTGATGACTCCTTTCTTCCTAGTCACAATCTCACAGGTCCTTATGGTGAAAGAACCTTAGGAGGGCCATGCTTGCATTTTAAACTATCCCAAATTGACTACTAAGTTGTTTGAGTAGGCCTATCCTATCTGTGTCATGATGAGAGGAAGGCCATTGTAATGGATTTTAAATGCTGTCCCTATTATTTAAAAGAGGTTTTATTATTTTTCTCTACAGTAGCAAAGTGGTCAGTATAGCCTAAGTGTCCTGCATGATATTAGTATTGCATTCCACAAAAGAAGTTTCGTGAACATGTCATTTTGGGTAAGCAAAGTGAAAGCACATTTTTTAATGTGTAAGTGCTAAACGTTTGATAATGTGAAGTCTGTGTCTCCACAGGGTCAAATGGAAAACTCAGTCCCTTCCCTTTTCTTTTCTTCCCTCCCTTCCTAAAATTATGGGCTTTAATAAGCATTTCTAATTATTCATGTAACACTGTATGAGATACTCTTTTTTGCTGTAACTGGTAAAAATTTTTTGTTGACTGCCATTGTTTTTTAAATCATTTTAGGCAACTTAAATAGGCCACATTTATTGCAATTGGACTTTCCATTTTCCTGGGCATAGTTGTCTCTTAGAACAACTAGTGCATTATTTTGCATGTGATAGGCAATAATTAAGGTATTTGTTGAAATTTCTACAATTCCACTATTTATTAACACTTTGAGGGAGGTTGAATGATTTCCTGTTTTCAGACTCTTAACTTTTTCTTGCATTTTCAGATAAAGTATTGTGTTAAGTTGTTTAAGGCCTTAGGGCATTAGTAAATGGAATAATTGCAATATTAGTGTAATAGCTGTTTTAACAAATGGACCCAAATGCCCGGTGGTTCAGTCTGGTAGGAATTGTGTTATCTCTCAAGCACAAATCCAGTCCTGGTCTTCCTGTTTTGGTGGGGAGAGAGTATATTCTCTTTCATGCTGTCTGTCATTCTGAGCTCCAGTTTGATAATCTTCCACACATGACTTTCAGTCTTGCCTGGCAGGCAAAAAAGGAAAAACATGGATGGCTGCATGGGCAAAGTCTTTGAAGCTTGGCCCCTAAATATAACACTGCTTCTGCAGACAGCCACTCAGTCACATGACCATGAGTAAACGATTACCAGGAAACGTAACCCAGAAAGAAGTTATCCAATCTTTGCCACAGTATTTAAGGAGTTACTGTTACTTTGATCATTACTATATTTCATCAAAGCCAGGATTTATATATTTTTTTCTCTTTTGCTAACTTTGGAATATGACTGCACCCTAATGTTGATGTTATAGACTTCCATTATGGTTTACTTGGCAACATCTTTTTCTTTCTTAATAGTACATCAAAGTATAATGAATCTTACAATTGATAATGTGATATTTTTCAGTAAAATATTGTAATAGTTCAGCATCTTCTTTCCCAAGAAAAATTAAATTTTTAGGTAGCGGTGGCAAATATATGATAAATACTAAGGTGTTATTAAATGTAATAGCTTAAAAAGCTTAATTACACTAAGTGAAACCATAGGTATTGTTTATGCTTTTTCTACAATTTTTCAGAGGACTTGACCATTAACAATAAATGCTAAAAAGCAGTAAGTTAATCCACTGAAAAATTGAATTAGGAAAATACTGAGTAATTCTAAAGAATAGTGCAGTCAGATATATTCATAAAAGTGCTACACTTTAAAAAATATATTTGATTGACCTACATTTCTTGATAAAAATAATAGTGCAGCTTATTAAAAATCAATAAAGTAATGTGATTAGGAGGAAGATAGTTAACTCATATATCTCATAAAGGGTCTTGTTACAAAGGAGTCATCCCAAGAAACTTAAAATCTGACCATATTAGTTACATGGTTTGGAAGATTTCAAAACAGTGAGGAAGCAAGGTACTATATGTCCAAAATAATAATGCATTTTTGTCCATTTCCAGTTTAGTTTATGGTTTATTGTTTTCACCAAAATCCAAAGATTTTTGAAAAACAATTCTACAAAAATCTAATGAAAGTAGAAATGTATGTTGACATTAAATATTCTATTAATATGAGGAAAGGGGTATATTTAATGGAGTAGAGAGATAATACTCGAGCTGATTTCTTGATAATTTTTATTCTAATTTCAAACATTATGGATCATATTTGCTAAGAGAATCCTCCAAAGTTTTAATTCTTGAAAAATGACAAAAGAAAAACACTTTTTATTAATGTTTAGAACTTCTTTCTCCAGTGTGGTTCATTAAATACATTTTTTTGTCTTGAATTGTATTAGATGTAATTTATTCTACTTTATGTAGAAATGCTTAGAAGAACCTAAGCAATGTCATTTATATGCCCTCTTTATGTATTAGAAACAAGTGCCAATATAAATATCAATAAAGATATCAAGTGTTTACATTAGGTTTTGCTTTTCCACTCCTTGAAAAAAGCCATCCAGATTTCTGGTAGAAATGAATATGACTGATTCAAACTTCAAAAAAAGTCCTATTTCTGTACTGTCTCCTTTCCAAACCTGTGTAAACATCACTTATCTTTATTTTTTGTGAGCAGTTGTTACAAGATGTGTTCATCTTCAAGATATTTATCCACAAAAATATAGACAGTTACAAAATCAGTTTACGTGTTTAAAGAATTGTCACCGTTATGTGAACAAATTTCAGATTTTTTCTGACATTCTATTGATCCTTGAAATGGATAATTGAATATAAATTTGTTCACTTTTCTTCTCACTGGTAGTCCGGATTTCAGAATCTACTGATTTAGAAAGGCATTTACCCTCTGAATAAATCAGAGACTAATTGCCCATCATCTGAGCTCTAACCTAGAGCCAGCTACCTAAGCAAACCTCTAATTTAGCATTTTACATTATTGAAATTTTCTATTTTGTTGTCAGTCTCTCTCACTAGACTCTAAGTTCATTGAAAGTGTTTATGATGCTTGGCATAAAATAGTCACTCAAATGTTTATTGAACTGAATATAAGCTAAGTGAGTAGAATTGTAATTAGAATGTTGAATGAGCTGTTTGGGGACACATCACATGCTTTTGTTTATGGATGACAACTTTTGTTTTAGAAACTGAGCTAAAATCTGGTGTGTTAAGTATGTCATACATGGACTGATTTCACTTGACATATAATCATTCATGATGCAGGAAACAAACTACTTTACAATTTAAAAGATCTCACACTGAACATGTTCTGATCTTCTTCATTTGTATGTTAACATTGGAGAGCTCCAGGGCTTAGACCAGTTTGCAAAATTGAAGTTCTTGTATCAAAAGATATTTTAAGGGTTATTGAGCATGTTTTCAGCCATATCAAGCAAAATTAAATCTCTGATCTAATTTTTGCACACAGTATCATAGAAATAGCCAACACTCCTGTCATGCCTCTGGGTTATTTTAGACAAGTTACTTAAACTTTCAGTTTCCTTGTTTTAATATTAGAGAAATATAATCTCTGTCATACAAGTGGAATAAGGTAATAAATTTAAGACATTAATTGTAGAAGTACCAAATTAAAAAAGAATTATAAGCATTAATTAACCATATAAAAAACTTTAGCTAAAATTCACCAGCTGTAAATTCGATTCCTCCAAAAAAGCTCTTTTTCAGTATCTTATGTAACACATAGCTTTCATATTTCTGAGCTAGTTCCTGTTACTAATAATTTGAGTAGTTGATGAGAAATAAAAATACTTCTGGAACATCCATGTGGAAGGTCAAATTCTGAGTTCTTAAGAGAAGTGGTATGTAAAATTATTATACTTCAAAATAATTGTATCCAAATGTGCCTTGTTTAAAATTTTCCCCATCTTAAAGAAGTTTACTTAAAACCAAGCTATTTCCATAATAGAAATGTACATATATTTTCATGTATTTCTAGATGCTATCAACCAAGAATAGAATTAATGCCTGATAGAATACATAGGAAGAATATAATCTCACTGGTGCTTGGTTTGAGCAATTTCATCAAAGGCAGTATAGCTAATACTTTTGGGTGACAATAAAATATTAAATGTATGTATTTTTAGTGTGTTCAGTGAAACTTATCAGATAAAGGCAGAAATATTGTTAATAAGTAATCCTCCATGACTTAAGTATTATTAATGGGATTTGGAGACCTTGAAGACAAGTATAATTCTGTATTTGAGATCTGTTCTTTTCAGCTACTCAGGTTGGATTCCCTATGTGTGTTTTGGCATTCTGTGCCGGAAGACATGTCACAGATTTCAGTTCCAGCTCATCTCTACTTATTATCACTAGACTTGTCAACCATATGAAATGACCCCCTAATGCATACCATGTAACATAAGAGAGGAATGTATGGGGGAGGCTCAAAAGCTACCACCTCAAAGAGCTGGTTTCTATTTCTACTCAAGTTTTTCTGCTACAGGCCTACATTAAAACTTCTCTGAGGCTATTGCCTTAATGTACTCAGTACATGATCCATTTCTGTTTCTCACGGGTCATTTAGAGGGATGTGTTCTATGGTGGAATATGCCTTTCATTCTTTAGTTAGCTAGCTGTCAACACTTCAATCCTCTTCCTGCTGTCTTACACACAATAGGAAGCAAGTGGAGTTTTAAACATGAATTAATGCACGGAATACTAAATGCAGTTTTATGTCATTCTTATATTTCTCTAATTTTGCTAAGTGTTTACATTTTACTTTAAGGTTAAGAAATTACAGATTCAGTACAACATTCTCTATTTTATTACTAGTCTTATTTTTACCTTATGTTAAGGAGGGAAGTTCTTTGCTTGTTAAAACAAAACATAGAACCTCCAGGATTTAAAGGAGTGGAACCTTTCAGGTATGGTGAGGTAGCTAAATACTTGATTTGTTGCTTCACCAAATCTGCAGGATTCCTTTCTTTCTCCAAAATCTTGAGGGTTCTGTATTTTGTTTTAATGAAACTGACTTTTGTTATAGATTCCTTAGCAAATCTACAGGCCCAACCTTTAAAACATATCTACTAAATATAGGCTACATGAAATGCCTGTCAGATAGTAGATGATCAATAAATATTTGTAACCAGGATGAGTGACTGAATGTACCAAATGCAACCCTAGACATCTCCGCCACCATTTTGTTCCGGCTAAATTACTGCATTTTCCTCCTACTTTGTGTCTCTGCTTCTGATATTCCCCTAAATTCTGTTCTCAAAACAGTGGCCATAAGAGTTTCTTTGGAATTGTCATTGGATCCTGTCATTCTTTTGTCTAGAAGCCTCCTGTAACTTCTCATTTCAGAGTAAATGCCAAACTCCATACAATCAACAAAGTGCGGTATGCATTCTAGTCTCTTATTACCTATCTAACTTCTTCTATACTCCGCTTTGCAATCACCCTGTTCTAGCTCTTGGCTACTTTGATGCTGTGATCTCAATTCTTTATCTTTGTTATTCGGTGTTCCCGTGGTCAGAAAATTCTCTTCCTCTAATATTGATTGCTACTTTAGCTTCATCAGATCTTTGTTTAAATGGGATAATTGGAGGGAGGATTTATATGGCAGATTACAGTTTAGAAATATTTGCTCCCTCTCCTCAACCCATTCGCATAAAAGATGTGTATTTTCCTATTCCTCCTCCTTGGCTTTTGGCCTTTGTCATGCAAATTGCTGATGGAATATTACACAGATCTTTCTTGCTTAAACATCATCAGGCTGGTCCATTGACCCTGTGAGAATAAGAAACATTTGGAGTAGAGACAAGCCCTGCCTAGCCCAGACTAGAGCACCATGCCATAGCTGGCCCCCAGATCTGTGAGCTAAAGCATATTTATGGTTGTATGTCACTGAGACTTCTGTGGTTGTTTTTACTTAGCACCTTGTGTTAATAGCTAACTGATACACCTTCTTTGACCATCCTGTATAAAATCGTGCACAAGATATAAAACCCAAAGTGAACAGATGTTTTTGCATCACGTCATCTAAAAAATTCTCTTTAATTTATTGGCCATTTAAAAATTTAGTACATTACTTTTTTTTTTTTTTTTTGGCAAAAATGCACCCCGCTTGCATGATTTTCCATGACGGTTGAGAATGCTTGCATAGCTTGCTCATGCCTTTGTGACCAGTGAGAGCCACACAGAGAGCAGATGCTTTGGATATAATTTCCCATTCATCTTAGTTTTCTCTTCACAACACTTGATTCTTGCAGTTGCCTCAATGATTTCCAGAATGAGATTCATTTTATAAGCTCTGAGTCAGGAATTTTAGCATTTTTGAAATAAACAAATGCACACAGATTGTTCCTGCAGAATAGCCTTTGGACCCAGAAGTTAGAGTAGTCTAACCATTCTCTTGCCATTTTTAGTTATTTCAGAGCGTAATGAAATAAGCTTTTTCCAGGCATTCCATGCATTTCTTTGTCCCTAGTTCACCAGGCTTTGTCCACAGTTCTCTTGGGTATTCTTTTTAGAACTTAATATTTAAACATGGATATAAAAAGAATTTGCAACATGAGATTTAGCTGTGTGTGCAGCATTTTATTTATTTTTTACATATGGTTGAGAGAGTTCATAGCTTTTTATTGATAGCCTGTTATTGCCCTAAGTGAATCATTCAGGAAGTTCAGATCTTATATTTCACTCATGTGGTTCTCTAATTTTTACTTCTTGTATCCTGGATAATTTAAATTAAAAGGTTTCATATTGTGGCTCCAATGACCTGATATATTTTCACTGATTTTTTTTTTAATAACTTTCATCGTAAGAAATGTTCCATTATTACATTCAAATGTTTCTTTGATTAAGAAGGAAATGCCTTACATGTATTTAAGGCTTTAAATTCACCACTACCAAATCTAACATGGTTCATTTTTTTTTTATTCTCACTCTCTTACTCTAAGTTAAACTGAAATTTCTTCAATTTACATGCACAAGTGTATAGACAATTCTCCATACAGATTCATATCATAGACACTAGTGAAAAATTTACTACACAGCGGCATTTAGCCAACAGCTGATTAAATATATTTTCCTGAAAATACAAAAACAGAAAAATTAGGACATGGTTTAAAAAAATCACTACAACTTGTTTCAAATTACCAGTAACATTAAATTTTATATTAAAGCATATATTATTATTTGTTGGATGACCTAAAAGAGAAATTTGTGTTGTGTTGTCTCTGGAAAATCTTCAGTTATTTTCTTAGGCCAATATTGAAATTTTATTGTGTGATTATTGTTTATGAATATACTAATCTATTTTCATGTCATTCATGAAGATGATAGTTAACATTTTGTTGTACTTCTTTTCTGCTAGTTCTTTTCAACTCTTTTTAGTTTTCCAGTTAACTCAAACGTACCAATGGACAAATGTGCTTTGTGCTGTCTACTAACTTGGAAATGGATAATGCTCTTCACCCCCTTTGAATCTATAGGTATTGTCTTTAGTGAAAGGCAGCATGCTGCTTAATAAATCATTATATCAGCAGCTTCACTGCATGTACCACACTGAGGGACAGCTCAAGAGCTGATGTCTCTCTCCTCCAAGCTACTAACCTTACTAACTAGGTCATGCTGTCAGCCTCGGTTTTGGACACACACACAGAAGCAAAAAGCACATTTCTCTATCTCTCCCATACCTTTTTATCTCTGTGGTGCGTGTGTGTGTGCGTGTGTGTTTAAACATGATATATTTATTTAAATGCATTTAATAACATTTAAACATGAAACAATAAAACTAAACATTTTGAGGTGTGTAATATTTTTAATTGATGATTTATAACAGAACATTTAGACTGAATCTTACGTGAAAATGTAGAGGACATGTGATTAATGATTATGAAGAGATAGCAAGTAAAATGGACTGGACCAACATTTGTAACAGCAAAGGACAGCTAAGACACACAGCAGCTCATCATCTTTTATCTGTATACAGGGACACATTTTGAACTTTTGTATGCCTCAGTTTCTTTCCTGTACAATTGAATATCAACACCTTAAAAGATCATGGTGATGATTATTTAGAATAATGTATAAAAGCAGTAAGTGTAATGCAAAAAGTGTTGAAAGTCTGTGAACAAAACTGGATAATTAGCTTTACCTTTAGATGAACAAGAACTAGTGGTATGCCTCAGAATATGTATTTGTTGAGAATCTTTCTAAAGAACAAGATTTCATCTTCTTCCACATCAGAAACAACACATCCATCAAAATACTTGAATGTTAGCTATAGGAATGTGTATCTTCGTTATTTGAGAATTGTCAATATTAATGTTTATGATTTGAGGTGTTCGGTGAGACCAAGCAGTACTTTATCATATCAGGTATGGGCTCCCGGTACTCCAGAAGAATAATAGTACAAGACCTAAGAATTGGTATGTTGATAAATCATTCAATATTTCTAGTTAGAACAGTATGATATTTTAACTTGTAAAATACTATTTCTCAAAGTGTGCAGTTTATTGTCACATACCTCAGGATGGATTAGGTTATATAACAAGTAACCCCAAATACCAGTGGTTTAATTCAAACTGCTTGCTTAGGTTATATGGTCAATGAGTGATAACAGGAGAGCCTAGGGGCTCATTGGAACCCACAGCAAGGGAGTCCCCATGTGGACACATGCTTCCATAATCTTCAAATAAAGGAAAGGTAGCAATTCATCCACATGTTCTTAAAGTTTCTGCCCCAGAATAAAACATGGTGCTTACGCTTACCATGTTTTGGATAAAGTAAGTCACATTGTTAGAAAGGGTGGAGAAATGCCCTACTAAATGTTTAAAAAGTAAGAGAAACAAAGTATTTCTCAAGAGCCTTAATAACCACCACCGTAATCATTTAGGATTTATATTCCTGATTATTTTTCATTGTTGTTTTTTAAATCAATGGGAATTAAAATATGTAACTTTAATTATGTGAGCATTTGCAAAATAATCTTCAAAACTTTCTCTTTTCAGAAAGATAGGTGTTAGTGAGGATTAAGCATTCTTTTCAAGCATAAACAGTAAATGCTCCAATGTGTCTAACAGAAAATCATGATGTTGGATTAAAAATTGTGTTCCAAGTGTACTACTCAGCTTTATGACTCCAGAGTCTTGTATTTTTCAGTGATTCAGAATGATCAGACTCAAAAACTCTGGCTCAGAATAACCAAATTTATTGCAGTTGAGTCATAAGCCATGCTAGTTCTTTAATTAACAACTATTCATCAGGACAGATGTAATCTTTCTGAAAAGCACATTCTATATTGTTAGGCAAAATACATAGAATAGCAAATTATGATTTAAAGTGTTGTTTAGTGAATATGGAATCAAGACATGTAGATTAGACTGTATCTGTAGCTAAAGCAATAATATATGTGTCTCTGTTACATGTTGTGATAGATGCATTTGTCAACACCATACAAATATTTCTGTAGTACAGACAGTATAATTAGGGTCATGGGTCAGGATGTCCTCTCCATTAGAGCTTTAGTATCTATCTATCATCTATCTATCTATCTATCTATCTATCCATCCATTTATTTATTTATACTTTTTAGAGCTTTTGTCTTTAGAAGTGTAATATAGATAATGGGCTAATCGATTATCAGTTATTGATTTTATCTTGAACCATAAATTGGCTTTAATCCCACTCATAATTTTCCAAGGTCATTTCTAGTCACCTGGAATTAACATTAACATAATTTTTCTCTCACATGTGCCAGAAGTTGTTTCTAACTTAAAGATATTACTGTTACTACCACTGTTAACACCTACCATTTACTAGATATGTACTGGGGGCTTTATGTGTTTCATATCATTAATTTCCCCCACCTCTCAGTGATACAGGGATTGTTATTTTTAGAGATGAAAGAGAAATAAGAATTAGAAAGACTAATTCATTTTACTACTTACTCATCCAATGAGAATTTGGCAAAGTAGCAGAAATTTTAATAAGGATCTATGTGGTACCAAACCATACTCACTCTAGTATAATTCACTGGCACAATTCTGTTTTAACTATTATGAATTTCACTAAGAAATGAACTAAACTTTACTATTGTCACAATCCACATACCTCTCTTACACTCCACAATGAATGAGCAAAAATACAAATAGATGGTTGAGATGACAATGTGGTAGTCCAGTTTAAGGTACAGCTAAAAGTTAGAACATTAAGATTCGTATATTTCATCCCTCATTCCTTTGGTTTTGTCTTGTACAATGAGTTTTCTTCCTTTGTGAATTGTTATAGTTGTTTGAAGGTTCCCATGTTCTTCAGAAATTCTTTTTTTTTTTTAAGTTTTATTAATTTGAGAGAGTGAGAGAAAGAGCCCATGAGCAGGGGGAGGGGCAGAGGGAGAGGGAGACAAGCAGACTCCCTGCTGATTGAGGAGCCCCTGGCAGGCCTAGGTCTGAGGAACCTGATATGACGTGAGCCAAATCAAGAGTCAGTTGCTAAACCGACTGAGCCATCCACATGCCCCTAGAAAATCTGGTCTTCACTGAGCGTCTCAGGTACACACAGATCAAGGTTTCTTCATTGTTTGAAGATTAACTGTGGTAATCACTTCTAAATTCTCAAAGAGAAAACCAAGTCCCCTTTAATCTTGGCTAAACCTACTTACTATGAAAGAGATCCTATCTACTAAAAAGCTGAAGAAGAAAGTCATTGCCCCCATCTTTCACTTCTATCTTATTTCAGAAAATCCAAGCTCAGTCAGGGAATAAAGAAAATGCAAATGCAGTCAAATCACTAGTATGTGGAAGGGTATGGATGATGGCCACATATGGAAGAAAAAAAAATTCTGTTTCTGAACAGAATTAATGATCTTTTTTCTTATTGATTATTTGATTAACATCTGTGAATAATCTGTGTTGTTACAATGTATGACCCGCTTTTTAAGATGGCATTCTTATAATCAATCAGATTCAATGTATGATTAGTCATTCAAATGAATGGCAGTTGGATTTAGTCTTCAGGCAAATTGAAGTTCATTAGATTTTTATTGTAAAATTGTATGCCTCCCCAGGACAGGTAAAGGAAATGATTCTATTTACAGGATAATCAACTATGCTCAAGATCAACATTTGTATATTTAAAAAAAAGATAAAGCAGAGTAAATCGTATAAAAATTGCTAGAGAAGATGCAACTTGATTGACAATTTTAAATATATATGGTCTGTGTGTCCTCAATAATAAATATTCCCAAGATACTGTAAACTTTGAACAGCCATTAAACTGGCCAAGGCTAAATTAGAATTTAACAGTAAATCTCCAAAGAAAGATTCTGGGGGATTATTTCTTTTTCTGGCTGAGTTATCTATCATTGACTATCCAAACTACAGTAACAACAGACTGACAAAGCCCTTATATTCTGTACATTTACCACTGTTTGATGAATTTCTGATACACACAAAAATGGGAGGAAATTTTGATAGAATAATTTTGAAAGTTGCAATTCTTAAGCATCTAATCCCTTTCTAATTCTAAAATTAATAGGGGATATATCATCACACATAAAAGTTATTTTTTATGTTACGAAGAAAACTGAAATACATATTACCATTTTTTTCAGAGCTTGCTAATATTCTTAAGCATATTATATCTGTGTTCAGTAATTATTCATTTATTAAGAAAAAAGTACAGATAAATTTAAAAAGGGAAAAAATCAAAGAATAATTCAGTTTGCATTTCCTTGGGCCACTTTTTATTGTGTGGCCTTATTCCTGTTTAATGTTAATAACAGATGTGGCTTTCACCTCTCCCATCATAGCAGGAATTTCCTTTCATGTGTCATGTTGTTTTCAAGTTTTCAACACCATTATCTTCTTCAGTATTCCCCGCAGATGGGTAGGACTCAAATCCTTGAGAAGCATCTGATCCGATTGTTTAGATATACACAAATTTTTAACATTTTAATTTCAAAGTGAATTATGTTGCCAGATTTGCTGTATGCCTGCTGGGTGAGTTAGGGTGTGTCACAAAACTTCTTTATGTTTCAGGATCTAGTGCTATAGTCATTGGTATCGATTTGTTCTTGGGGAATGTGATACATCTGTGTAAAATATTATTCAATTGATTTGTTACATGAAAAGGTATATTGCTACATTAAAAAAAAAATACTTCCTCTAGGAAACGTTGGCTTCCATGGCTGTGAGATATTTTCTTAGCACTGCCTTAAATACCCCTTTCAAATATGTGTATTCTCATTTTTATTACTTGAAGTGAATGTTTTGTAAATATTATGGTGAAAATTAAAATATTTGCTATTCTGTTTACTAAGAAGAATTCAAGAAAACAAACAAATGAAAGCAAGGCATGATTCTAATTCTCAAGATAATCATAACAGAGGAGATAAAATTAAATGTGGATATGAAAAAAAGGTGCAGAATATTTTTTATTGGATTGATTGTAGTGCAATGTGTAGTCTGGCTCACTAAATGTGTTTAAGGTGGTTAATGCAAATATATAGTGCTACTTGATGATATAGGTAAAGGGGGTTTAATTATGGGGAAATAAGGGAACAGAATAATACACTGAAGCCAGGAATAGAGAGGTATATATGATAAATCATAAGTTTGTCATCAAGCTTCCCAGGAGCCAAAACCAGGAAGTGAGTATGATTGACAATAAAGAAAATTTGAAGAACAGTAAAGTAGTGATATAATGCTAATATAAAACAAACGTGTTAAAAATTTTATCGCACTCACTACAAGAGGAAACAATATATTAAGGTCAGTTCAAAGAGCCAAGGGCTTTTGAGAAGTGTGTGTGTGTGTGTGTATAGTATTAAGTGTGTGTGTGTGTGTGTGTGTGTGTGTGTTATAATAAGTTTTAAAAATTCAGATAATTATGTAAATAATTAAATATCATAAGACTTCTGGGTCAGAAGCAAAACTGGTAGATGTCTTCTAGGGCAAGGCATTAAAATTTGGACTTGTCTGTGCTATCATACAGAAAAAATTTCTGTCTCTACTGGACAAAAATCTGCAAATTTTATTAAATATGCTCTCTTTAATACATTTTATTTTTTTAAAGATTTTATTTTTTTATTTGACAGAGAGAGACCATGAGAAGGGGGAAGGAGCAAGGTAAGAGGGAAAGGCAGGGTCCCTACTGAGCCCGACGCAAGACTTGATCCTAGGACCCTGGGATCATGACCTGAGCCAAAGTCAGACAGTTAACTGACTGAGCCACCCAGGCATCCTCTTTAATACAATTTAAACAAATATTTTAACTAAATATATTCTCTTGGAAAATTCTTTGGTGATTTCAATACCATGTAGCATTGAAAAGATATATATGGCTAATGGTTTGGTCTTATTTCAGCTTTGTTAATTTTTTTATACTGTTAATTAACATTATGAAAAGATTATATTCATTTGGTCCTGTGTGTTTAGCATTTTGTTCATTTATTTACATGTATTAATTCACTTTTTAAAATTCTCTTATTATGCAGATCCTGTTATTATTCATATCTTATTTTATTTTTATAGCTCTATTTTATTTTATAGCTCTATTGAGGTATAACTAACAAATAACAATTGTATATATTTAAGGTGTACATGTACATTTAAGGTGATATACGTATACACTGTACAATGATTACCTCAATCAAGTTAATTAACATATCCATCACCTCACATAATTATTTTTATTTTTTGTGGTGAGTACACATAAGATTTACTGTCTTAGCACATTTCAAGCATATCACCCAGTAATATTAACTATAGTCATCCTTCTGTACATCAGATCCCCAGAAGTTACATACTCTATAACTGGAAGTTGGTGCCTTTTGACCAGTCTTTCCCCACTTTCTCCATGCCCTGTTCCTGGTAACTACTGTTCTATTATCTGGTTCTGAATTCAACTTTTTAGATTCCACATATCTCTTCTATGCTAAGCTAGAGAGAGTACATATTCTCTCTCTAGCTTAGGATAGTATACTCAGATTCCTCCATGTTGTTGCACATGGTAGAATTTCTTTCTTTTCTGTGGTTAAATAATACTCCTCTGTGTGTATGCACATGTGTGTGTGTATCACACATTTTTTTGTCCACTCACCCATCTACAGACATAGGTTGTTTCTTTATCTTGACTGTTGTGACTAATGCTGCAATGAACATGGGAATGGAGATAACTCTTCAAGATCCTGATTTCATTTCCTTTGGTTATACCCAGTAGAAGGATTGTTGGATTGTGTTGGTAGCTCTATTTTTAATTTTTTGAGGAAACCCCATACTGTTTTTCATAATGGCTCTAACAGTTTACGTTACCTGTACAAGTACTTGTACACAACAGTGTACAAGAGTTCTCTTTACTCCACATTCGTATCAATACTTACTTTTTGTCTCTTTGGTATTAACTATACCAATAGTTGTGACATGGTATGTCATGGTTTTGATTTGTATTTCTGTGATAATTAGTGATCTTGAGTACCTTTTAGCGTAATTGTTGGCCATTTGTATGTTTTCTTTGGAAAAATGTCTATTCGGATCTTTTACCCTTTTTTTTTTTTTTAAAGATTTTATTTGTTTATTTGAGAGAGAGAATGAGGGAGAGAGAGCACAAGCCAGGGAAGGGGCAGAGTGGAAGGGAGGAGCATAGACCTCCCTGAGCAGGGAGCCTATTGTGGGACTTGATCCCAGGACACTGGCATGACCAAAGCTGAAGGCAGACAGTTAACCTCCTGAGCCACCCAGGTACCCCTTTTGCCCATTTTTAAACAGTGCTACTCATTTTTGTTGTTTTTATTTTTATTTTATTTAGTTTTTTGTTACTGTGGTGTATAAGTTCCTTATATATTATGGATATTAACCCCTTATCAGATAAATGGTTTGCAGATATCTTCTCCCATTCAGTAGTTTGCTTATTCATCTTTTTTTTACTGTAGCCTTTGCTGTGTGGACACATTTCAGTTTGATGTATTCCCACATATTTATTTTTTATTTTGTTTCCTGTACTTTTAGTGTCATATACAAAAAAATCACTGATAAGACCAGTATCAAGCAGTTTTTTCTTTATTTGTTTTAGTTTTATGATTTCAGGTCTTACATTTAAGTTTTTAATGCATTTTAATGCATTTGTTGGGTTTTGGGTTTTTTTGTTTTGTTTTGTTTTGTATATGTCACAAGATAATGGTCCAGTTTTATGGTTATGTTAATTTCTAGTTTTCCAAACACCACTTACTTAAGAGACAACGCTTTCCTCTATTGTGTACTCTTGGCACCCTTGTTGTAGATTAGTTGACTGCAATCTATATATCTATATCTATAGCTATATCTATGGTTTTATTTCCTGGCTCTCCACCATTCTCTTCCATGGATTTATGTGTTTGTTTTTAGGTCAGTACCATATTGTTTCATTACTCTATCTTATACTGTAGTTTGAAATAATAAACCATGATGCCTCTGCTTTGTTCTTCCTTATCAGGATTGTTTTGGCTATTCATGTCTCTTCTTGTTGCATACACATTTTAGCATTTTTTTTTCCATTTCACTGAAAAATGCCATTGGAATTTTGGTAGGGATTGCATTGAATTTGTCAATTGTTTTGGACAGTGTGGACACTTTAACAATATTTATTCATCCAACCTGAGAACATGGATATCTTTCCATCTTCTGTGTGTCTTCTTCAATTTCTGTCATAATTATAATATGGCTTTCAGTACATGAATCTTTGACTAGCTTGCTTGAATTTATTCCCAAGTATTTTATTGTTTTTATCCTATTGGAAGTGGAATTGTTTTCTGATTTCTTTGTCAGATATTTTATTGTTAGTATATAGAAACACAACTGGTTTTTGTACATTGATTTTGTGTCCTACAATTTTATTGAATTTATTTATTAGTTCTAATACTTTTTTTTGCTGGAACTTTTAGAAGTTTTTACATATAGTGTCATGTAATTTGCAAATAGTTAAAGTTTTACTTCTTCTTTTCTGATTTGGCTGCTTTTTATATCTTTTTCTTACCTAATTGCTCTTGGTTTTGACTTATAATAATACGATGTTAGAAAGTGATGTAGTGAGCACACTTGTCTTGTTCTTGGTCTTAGAGAAAAAGCTTTCAACTTTTCACCATTGAGTGTTCTGTTAGCTGTTAGCTTATGTAACCTTTATTATGTTGAGGTATATTCCTTTTATACCGAATTTACTGAGAGTTTTTATCATGAAAGGAAGTTAAATTTTGTCAAATGCTTTTTTCTGTTTAGGTTTTCTGTTTTTTATGATTTAGTATTGATAGGTTCTATGTTTTTGGGAATTTATTCTGGAACATTTTCACAGTGTTTATTATCAATATATTAACAAACATAAAACGTGTCACATACATAAAATGTCTAATATTAACAATTTAAACTTTTTTCTGCATATACTGAAATGATCATATGATTGGTATACTTCATTTTGTTAATGTGCTGTATCACACTGATTGATTTGTAGATATTGAACCATTCTTATTGATTTGTAGATATTGAACCATTCTTATATTCCTGGAATAAATTCTACTTGGTCATAGTGACGATTTTTTTAATATGCTGTGGAATTAAGTTTCTAATGTTTTGTTGAGGATGTTTGTGTCCAATCCATGCATAAGGGTATTGGCCCGAGATTTCTTTTTCCCATACTGTCATTACCTGGCATTGTAAATGTGTAAATGTGTTGCAAATGCTGGCTTTGTAAAATGTGTTCAGAAGCTTTCCCTTCTCTCCTATCATTTGGAAGAGTTTGAAAGAATTGGCATTAATTTTTTTTCATATTTGATGAAAATACACCCATGAAACCATCCTATCATGGTCTTTTCTTTGTTGGGAGGTTATGGATTACTGATTATAGATTTATAGATTTTGGACACTAGCCCTTTATCTGATATGTCATTTGCAAATATCTTCTCCCATTCTGTCAGTTGTCTTTTGGTTTTGTTAACTGTTTCCTTTGCTGTGCAAAAGCTTTTGATCTTGATAAAATCCCAATAGTTCATTTTTGCCCTTGCTTCCCTTGCCTTTGGCGATGTTCCTAGGAAGATGTTGCTGCGGCTGAGGTCGAAGAGGTTGCTGCCTGTGTTCTCCTCAAGGATTTTGATGGATTCCTTTCTCACATTGAGATCCTTCATCCATTTTCCTTACACCACACACGACTACTTGTATTTAAATATTTCCTTTTGGAGAGTATACATTTATATTGCTCAAATAGACCAATAGACTATAAAGACATTTATTTACAAAACAGGGACGATGATATTTACTACACTGGGTTTGTTAAGGATTGAATGAGATTCATTATGTAAAGTAACTAACAATTGGTATGTACTGAATTAAGGTATTTTCCTAACTCCTTGCTAACTACTCAGCTAGATTCCATTGAGCACACCTCATCAGAGGTTGCTTCAGAAGCCAAATATCTTTTCCAGTTTTGTCTCTTGTTGTTCCGAGTTCTTGTCTAGTCTCTGCCCCATTGGCTTATCTTGCCATATGGTTGGCTCCTTAGCACTTGTAATGCATGTGCTTTGATTTCTGGGGTGTTTCCTTAATCCTCACTGCTCCGATTTCATCTAGAATCAAGTTTCTTAAAACATCCCTCTTACATATGAGGTGATAGTAAAACCTCAGTGAGTTAACCAGGAGTATATTTTTTAAAACATATCAAGGTACTGAGTATGTGGCTAAAAAATACATGAGATAAGATTGAGACACATATATAGCACTCATTGTTTCAAGAATCAGAGTGTTGTAATATGAAGCTATGAACACATTATAGGTAAACACATTATAGGTAAAGTTGCAGGACAGGCACTTTAAAGGACAAAGATATCTGGGTAGTTGAACAGAAATCAAACAATTATGTAATATAAAGGCCACCTATAATGACATAGTATATAAATAACGTGGTACGTACCATGATGTCGTAGGGGTTCGGGGAGGAAAGACTAACCCAAAGTAAACAAGATGAAGAGATTTTTGGATAAATATTTGTTTTGAAGAGTAAAAGTAAAATATTGGCTATGTAGTAAAGGTGAAGTATTCCGGAGCTGAAGCATCTAGAACAAGAAAAGTAATATTAGAATAAATGTGATCAGTTCATGAGCAGTGTTTGGTAATTTTATTTTACTCATTCTTTTTTTTTTCTTTCATTCTTTTATTCATTCAGTCAAATATTTATTGAGTGACTACCCCATAAGACACTGTTCTAAGTACTAGTTACTCATCAGGAAAAACAAACCCTTGTTTTAGTGTAAATGAGGATTAAAAAGATAATGGCAACTAGTGAGAAATGTTGCTGTATTTACACCATTAGGCATTTAAAGCCAAGAAAGTAAGCCTGGCCTTTTTCTGGTTCCTTTGCTTATGCTGTTCCCGCTACTTAAAATGGTGGCCTTTTTTTAATCATCACTGCTTACCTTGCTACTCATTTTTAAAATCCCACTCAGGGAAACCTTTTCTAACTCCCCAAATTTAGTGAGATTTTTCTTGCTGTCACAACCTGTGTGATTATCTTTCTTAATACTAATACTTGCTATTTTACATAGTGTTATGTGAACTTTTTTTTTGTATATCTCCCTTCCTGTGAGTTTTATGAGGGTAATGACAATATTTGCCTCCTGATTCCTAGTGCAAGAGATCTTTCAGTTAACTTGTATAAGTTTTTAGATGCTCACACCTTAAATAATCAGCAGAGAAGAGCTATTATGGACTCTTCAATTGAAAGAATTCAGTCTTTGAAATCCAGGCAAATAATATTTTAGCCAAAATTAATTATAGTTATATTAGTAAAATGTAACCAGTAAATGCAAGTAGTAAAATGTAATTGGTAAAATGTATTTTTCCCCAGAATTTAAATAAATAGAAAATATAGCAGAAGTAGTAAGCATCTCAATTTTAAAAGTAAGGAAATGATTCAAGTTCAAAAATACCTAAGCCACCTTTAAAGTCTTTACTGGGTTCCTGAGCATATGGTTTAGGTGTGCTTAGGAATGTAGGCAATGCTAGAAACCAGCATGAATTCACTAGGAACAAGTCATACCAAACAAGCCTAATTTCCTTTTTTTGACTGTGTTGTTAGGGTCTTAGATCACATGATTGCTGAAGACATAGGCCATAGTAGTTGTCAAAAATCTCTCATGATATGCTCATGGATAAAGAAGACAAATGTTTCTGGATTATAGAAGACTCAAGTGGTTGAATAACCTGAGAATGTATATGAGTAGATTCCAAACTGGATGAAGTTTTGTTGTTGTTGTTTTAAATATTATTTATTTATTTTAGAAAGAAAGAGCATGAATGGAGGAGGGAATGAGGGAGAGAGAGGTAAAGCAGCAGACTCCCCGTTGAGTGTGGAGCCTAATGTGAGGCTCTATCTCAGGACTCTGAGATCATGACCTGAGCCAAAATCTAGATTTGGATGTTCAACTAACTGAGCCACCCAGGTACCCTTGGATGAAGTTGTTTTGTTTTTGTTTTTTTTTTTTAAGATTTTATTTATTTATTTGACAGAGAGATAGAGAGCACAAGTAAGCAGAGTAGCAGGCAAAGGGAGAGAGAAGCAGGCTCTCCGCTGGGCAGAGAGCCCGATGCAGGGCTGGATCCCAGGACCCTGGAATCATGACCTGAGCCAAGGGCAACCACTTAACCAAGTGAGCCACCCAGGTGCCCCACCTTGGATGAAGTTTTTAAATGAAATTAGTGTTTAGTTTTCTATGGCTCAACATTTTTATCATAAGAGAAGGAAAGAAAAGAAGGCAATTTAATTGCATTTGCAAATGAAAAACAGTGATAATGATAGTTTATGTAGTGGGTAACAAAATCAAGATGCACCAAATGTACATTCAGTAACAGGAAATGCAAAGACCCATATTTAAGATAAATTACAAATATATTCTATTTTATACCAATATAGGTTAAATATTTTGATTTGAGATTACTTCACATATAAAAGACTTGTTGATTTTAATTTGCCATAGGTTCATGGTGCACCTGCAGGAAAACCAAGTGGCAAAAAATCAGCAAAGGGTGTGATTAAAAGTCTGGGTCTCAGAATAAACTGAGTTAAGCCTTAATTAAACTTCTCCTCTCAGCCATGATGGAGTAACAAGGACCTCATGTAACCTTTTGTTATAAACAACTAGAACATGTGACAAAATATATGAGATAACTCTTTTAAGACTTTTATAGGAGGAAGCACAAATCTGATCTCTGTAAGAAAGGAAACAAAGTAAGTGAGTTGTATAACCTCCCTAGCTTTCTTCCTAGAACCAGTTTCTGAATATTAGGTGTACAGGAGGGGAGTTTAAACAGCCCAGCATTTATCACTGAATTGAGGAGGTAAAGAGTAGTTGAGAGCATCTGATATGGCTGTAAACTGCAAGGTAGATTTTCAGAAAGAAGGAATATATGCAGGGAAAAAAAGGGGGTTTTAAAATCTGCTATTGAACCACTTAAGCTTTGGCTGACTTTTTTTTTTTTTTTTTTTTTTTTAAGATTTTGTTTGTTTGACAGAGACAATGAGAAAGAGAAAGGGAACACAAGCAGAGGGAGCAGGAGAGGGAGAAGCAGGCTTCCTGCTAAGCAAGGAGCCTAATGTGGGGCTTGATCCCAGGACCAGGATCATGACCTGAGCCAAAGGCAGATGCTTAACGACTGAGCCACCCAGGTGCCCCAACAGTATGTTTGTTTATGAAAAAATAATTCCAAAATAAAAAAAAATATATTGTTTAAGGTTAATATCATATTAGGTGCTTTAAAAGAAAAGTATCAATGGTCCTGAAGACATAAGACTGGAAACTCTCTAAAATGAAGCACAGAGAATAAAAAAGACACCCTAATGGCAAATGGGATAATATTAAGCTACCTAACAAATATGTAATTGCAGTACACAAAGTTAAGAAATAAGCACAGAATAAAATATTTGTAGAAATAGTTTTTTTTTTAAATTGATGACAATTATAAATTTAAAATCCAAGAATCACAATAAATTCCAAAGAGTTATAAACACACACAGGGGCACCTGGGTGGCACAGTCAGTTGAGTGGTCGACTCTTGGTTTTGGCTCAGGTCATGATCTTCGGGTCCTTAGGATGGAGCACTGTGCCAGGCTTCATGCTCAGCATGGACTTGGCTTGGAATTCTCTGTCCCTGTCTCTCTGCCCCTCCCCTATGCTCTCTCTCTCTCTCTTTCAAATAAGTAAATAAATCGTAAAAAAGAAAAAAAATACATGCAAACACACAAACACAACAAGCTGCATCATAATCAAATTGCTGAAAAACAGTATAGGGAAGAAAAGCAGCATAAGAAAAAGCACACTTTTTGAACAATAGAATAAAGACAAGAATTTTAGCTGACTTCTGTAAGAAATTATGCAAGCCGTGAAGGCAATACATTATTGAAGGGCTAAAAGATAAATTAAAAAGATCATTGTGGTATTCTGTATCCAGATAAGTTATTTAAAAATGAAACCATATAAAACCATTTTTTAAACAAACAAATGCTGAATGAATTACTTTTCTGAGAAGATCTATAGTACATGAGATGTTAAAGAAGTTTTAGGCAGAAAGAAAGAGATATCAGATGGAAACTTGGGCTCATGGAATGGAATGAAGAACATCAGAAATGGAAAGTATATGGATAAACAAATGACTTGTTTTTACTATTTTTATTTTATGGAAAGTTAGTATTATCATAAAAGCAAAAATTATAAACTATTAAAAGAATTATAATGAGTGTAGAAGTAAAGTATATAACAATAATAACACAGGGAATGGGAGTAGGGAAATGGAAACATAATGTTTAAGAAGCCTTATATTTTAATTGAAGTGATACAATATTTCTGAAAGGTAAATAGTGATAAAGGTGGATATTTCAAAACTCAAGCAAATATATAAAATAATTAGGAGATACAATGTAATACTTGAAAATACTCAATCCAAGCAAATTCAAGGAAATAGAAACAGATGAATAAAGAACAGATTCTATAAATAGAAAACAAATAAAAAGATGGTAGAATTAAATCTCAATGTACTAATAATTACCGTCTATATAAATGGTCTGAGAAAACGCAACACACACAAATATGCTGCCTATAAGAAATTCACTTTAAATACACACCCACCAAATATTAAAAGAAAAAGATGGAAAAGGCAGTATGTAAAAAACACAAAACAAAACAATCAAAAAGCAACCAAAAAACAACGCAAAACCTTGGACTGGCTAAACTAATATCAGAAAAAGAAGATTTAAGAAAAGAGATATTATCAATGATACTGAGGGATAATTAATAATGGTAAAGGATTAAGTCATGAGGAAAATATAGTAATCCAATAACAAAATGAATACATGAAATAAAAACTGATAGAATTGAAAGGAGAATAACATAATTTGCTAATATTTGGGGACTTCTACAATTTTTTCTGAATAATGAGTAGAACAGTAAGACAGAAAACCAGGAAGGATACAGAATAAAAGAATTACATGGTCAGCTAAGATGATTTTCCTGATATTTATAGATCTGCTCCCAAGAACAGAAGAATAGACACAATTTGAAAGTGTACATGTAACATTAATCCAGGTAGATTATCTTATGGGCCAGAAAAAACAAATTTGATAAGATTGGAATCATAGAGTTACATTCTCTGACAACAAAAAATTTAACTATAATTCGATATTGGAAAGATACATCAAAAATTTCCTAACTAAAGAATTAAACACACACACACACACACACACATACACACATTTCTAGTTGACCTAATGTTCACTTGAAATTTTTTTTATATAAAAATATTATCATTATACCGTGGTGGTTTATTTTATGTGTCAACCTAGCTCTGCCAGGGTGTCAGATATTTGTTCAAGCTTTATTCTAGATATTTATGTGAAGGTATTGTTTTGATGGGATTAAAATTTAGGTGGATAGATTTTGAGTAGATCAGATTGCCCTCCATTATGTGGGTGGGATTATTCAATTAATTGAAGGCCTTATTAGAAGACTGATTACCCTTTTGAAAAGGGAACCCTGCCAGGAGACCGCCTCAGGACTCACACTGGCTCTTTACTGGGTCTCCATCCTTCAAGGTTTGGACTTGCCCAGTCTCCAAAATTGCATGACCCAGTGAATCTCTTAAATCTCTCTCATATGCGATATCTCTACGTGTGCATTCATGTGCGTGTGTGTGCGTGTATACATCCTATTGGTGTTGTTACCTTTGAGAGCCCTGACTTAGCATATTAAAATTCATGAGGTATAGGTAAGGTTGTGCTAGAAAGAAATTTGCAGTATTAAATTCTTATAAAGAACAGTGTAAAACTAAACAAACAAACAAACAAAAAAACCCACAAAGCTTCTAGTTTAAAAAGATAAAACAAAAGGCAAATGAAGCCATAAATAAATAGAGGAAAGGAAATAATAAATATTAAGGGCAGAAAATAAAATAGAGAAGTGATAAACAACAGAAGAAAAAAAGTCACAAGATAGATATTTTAAAAAATGAATAAAACGTAAAAACTCCTTTTTTAAAAAAGATTTATTTATTTATTTATTTATTTGACAGACAAAGATCACAAGAAGGCAGAGAGAAAGACAGAGAGAGAGAGAGAGAGAGAGAGAGGAAGCAGGTTCCCTGCTAAGCAGAGATTCCTGATGCGGGGCTCCATTCCAGGACCCTGAGATCATGATCTGAGCTGAAGACAGAGGCTTAACCCACTGAGCCACCCAGGCGCCCCAAAATTTAAAAACTTCTAACAAAACTAATCAGAAGAATTCAAGAGAAAAAATGCAAATTACTGATATTAGGAACCAAAAGTGGGACATTATTAGAGATCTTGTAGTCATTAAAAGGATAAAAAGGAAACAATATGAATATAGTTATTCCAGTATATTCAATTTAAGTAAAATGGAGAAATTCACTGAAAGAAAAAAATAAAACAAAGCTGGCTAAAGAGGAAATAAAAATCTGAATAACTCTATAACTATTGCAGAAATTGATGAACTGATTAAAATCGTTCACATGAAGAAAATTCCAGGGCCAAATGTCTTTACTAGTAAAGTATATTATACATTTAAGAAAGAAATAATAACAATTCTTTACACATGTCTTCCAAAAATATAGAATTAGGAAATCTTCTCAACTCATATTATAAAGCCAAAATTACTCTAGTGAAATAAAGATATAACTAGAAAATCAAACTATTGTTAAATGTCTTTTGTAAACATTAGAACTAAAATCTTTAACAAAATATAAGCAAATAGTATCTAACAATATATAAAAAGGATAATTCCATCCAGATTTTATCTCAACAATGCAAGCTTGATTTAATATTCCAAAATCAATCAGTATAATTCACTATATCAACAGAATTAGAAAGAAAAATAATGCAATTATTTTAATAGCTGCAGAAAAGAATTTGATAAGTGTCACTCAGCAGAAACTCAGCAAAAAAAAGAATCAAAGAGAATGTCTCCAACCTCATAAAGGTCATTCTCAAAAATAAAAAAAAAAAATTAAAAAAATTAAAAAAAAAACAGCTAAACATCATGTTTAGTAGTAAAAGATTGAGTGCTTAAGAATTAGTATAGGGAGCAAGGGGCGCCTGGGTGGCTCAGCGGGTTAAGCCTCTGCCTTCAGCTCAGGTCATGATCTCAGGGTCCTGGGATCGAGCCCCACATCGGGCTCTCTGCTCAGTGGGGAGCCTGCTTCTTCCTCTCTCTCTACCTGCCTCTCTGCCTACTTGTGATCTCTCTCTGTCAAATAAATAAATAAAATCTTAAAAAAAAAAAGATACAACAGACAAGTGCTCAGAGGATGGCAATATGTAGTAAAGCCGTTAGGAAATGATGAGTTCAGGCTATTTATTAAAAAAAAAAAAAAAAAAAAGAATTAGTATAGGGAGCAAGGCAAGTTTGGCCACTATCAATATTCTATTTACCATTGCTCTAGAGCTTGTAACCCAATGTAAGAAGGCAATGAAAATAAACACAATGCATATAAAATACAAACAAAAAAGGAACATTATATTTACAGAAAAAATAATCAGGTCTACAGAAAATCCTAAGGATTAGTAAAAAAACAAACCAAACCAAACCCAGAAAAACCTAACTGCAATATCAAAAACAAGTTTAGCCATATCACAATATATAATATGAATATACAAAAATATATAATTACCTTTCTATATACTATGTGAACAGTTGGCAATTGTAATTAAGAAAACAATATCATTTACTATAGTATCATAAAATAGGAAATATTTAGGCATACGTTTTACAAAATATGTGCAAGATCCATTTAGTGAGAACCAAAAAGTATTGTTCAGGGAAATTAAAGATTTTTAAGTGAGAAGACTTAATAGTGAAGGTGTTTTAATTCTTTCCAGAATTGTTCTGTATATTAAATTTAGTATCAAATAAAATTTCAGTAGGCTTTTTTTAAAATTTTGTTTTTTGAGAGGTACCATGAATTCACAAACTGGTAGAAAATATTGGTAGAATATACATGCAGATACATATATATATATATGTAATATATAATATATAAATATTATATATAATATTTTATGTAAATATATATAAATATATAATGGAATTACATCCCAAGACATACAGAACCTTTACAATTCAAAGATGATAAACTACCCAATTAAAATTTTGGCAAAAATATTTTTTTTGAACACACCCGTCTCTAATGAAGACATACCATACAAATGATCTATAGGTATATGAAAAGATGTTCAACATAATTGGTCATTAGGAAAATAAGAATTAAAAATTATTTTCTATAAATACTTCTGTGTCATCTACAGCTAAAAATACAATTATCATATGGCCAAGCAGTTTTACTTCTGAGCATTTATTTGAGAAAAAAAAATATGTAGATTTATATTTTCCACATAAAGGCTTGACACAAATATTCATAGCAGCTTTATTCAGAATAGCTAAAACCTGGTAACAACCCAAAGTTTCATCAACAGATGAAGAACTATACATATTTTAGTGTATAGATACAACAGAGGAGTACTTACCAATTAAAATAAATTATACTGATTTGTACAAGAGTTGATATAAGCAATATAAATAGCATACACTAATAAACCCAAGAGCATGGATGAATGTTAAAAATAGGGTGAGGTATAGAAGGCTGTTAAAAAATTTCCACAATGCGGGATCCTGTTTATTAAGCCATATATTAAACCGTAAAATACAAAATTATAATGATAAAAAGTACGTTGAAGCCTTTTGGGGGTTGGGAAGGGATGACAGTTGATTGAAAAGGTGTACTAGGTGGAGCGCTTGGATGACTCAGTCGGTCAAGTTTTGGACTCTTGATCTCAACTCAGGTCATCATCTCAGGGTTGCGGGATGGAGCTTTGCATCAGGCTTCCCACTCAGCAGGGAGTCTGCTTATCTCCCTCTCCCTTTGCCCCTCTCCTTGCTAGCTCTGTCTCTCTCAAATAAATAAGTAATCTTTAAAGAAAGAAAGAAAAGAGTACAAGATGATTCCTTGGAATGATGGAAATGTTTTATATCAATTTAATTCATGATGGTGGTTACATACGCATATACATTTGTCAAAACACATCAAGAAGTACTTTTTAATGAGCATCTTTATTTGTATATCAATTGTACCTCAAAAAAAGTTTTCCTAAATCAGAAACAAAGACATTTTTATAAAGACCTCATCTAGAACTCTGGAATCCTACAGTTCAGAGTTTGAATCTCAGCTCTGCCGTCAACTTCACACAAGTGTTATTCTCTCTGGACTTCATTTTTCCTCATATTTAAGGCAGATATGATCATGAACCTTAACTTTTAGAATAAGGAGAGGGAAAAATGAAGCCCTGCATGTAAAATACATAGCATAATGACCAGTATATATGGTATATAGTTCAATATATGCTAGCTCAGCATATATTGAACTATATTTGGAGGGAATTAGACTCATCCCTAAACTACCTTCCAACAAAGTTACAGTAAGTTGAGCATCTTAAGTTCATGGTTGAATAAAATTTGACTGTACTCTAGAGTTTATTTGTATGCATTCTGAGACACTTAATATTATTCAAGGGAGTATCTCAGATATCCTAGGGAGACCCTCTTAGCAGATCCATAGAGCTGCAAATTACTTTTGTGCACAAACAAGAGCATGACTGTGATGAGAGAGGAAAAGCTTGCCCAGTCACAGCAGAGTTAGCCATGGAGGTTAATAACACTCTCTGCTAAGAAGCTGTAGTTGTAGGATAGAAGAAAACTATAGTAAGTGTTATCAAAAAGCCTGCCTTGAAAAATCAAGGCTATATAATAATATATATGTAATTATATATAATTGGATAGACTATTATGAATTCAAAATCAATAAATGATTTGATAAATTCTTACTCAGAATAAACTAGAAATGATGCAGCCCAGTATGTGTGCCTAACACACATACAAAGAAATTTGTACAATGGACTGTGATCCATTTTTCTGTTTTTCTCATGTTTAATTTATCCTCAGTCATTTAAAAAAATACTAATGTGGAGGAAAAAATTAGATAGGTAGTTCTGCTATGACACTGTTTGAATTGACGTTTAAGTTTGGCCTGCCCTTTGTTTATGTATATTTGCTTCCAGCATTCATTGGATTTTATGGTTGAGAAGCGGGCTTTCTTCTCTCAATATTTTTGTGCTATTTTTAGGTTATTGATTATTGAATAAATGCTGTATCTAATTTTATCATTATTTAAAGTGACGATCATGTAAAAATTAAAGATTATACTTCTAGAAACAGAAATAAATGGTGGCGCCTGGGTGGCTCAGTCTATTAAATGTTTGCCTTTGGCTCAGTTCATGATCTCAGGGTCCTGGGATGGAGCCTCACGTTGAGCTCTCTGTTCAGTGGGGAGTCTGCTTCTCCCTTTCTCTCTGTCCCTCTCCCAGCTTGTGCTCTTTCTCTCTCTCTGTCTCAAATAAATAAATAAAATCTTTAAAAAAAAAGAAATATAAATAAATTAGATTATATTTTGATGTGATTATTTATTAAAGGTACTTAAATCCTCAAAGGAAAACCGGAAGAATGTTTTTTCTTTAATGGAAGGAAAATACTTATAATTCTGAGGAGTTTTTGACTTCTTATATTAAGTCAATGAACTTCTGAAAGGTAGGATAGATATTTCTGGATTTGCCATTGTATGAAATGATTGAATTCTGTTTATTCAATGAAATTAAAAGATTTTCGGTTCTCCATGTTACAGTGAATGTATCTAATGTTTTCATAAAATACAGGTTTGTAAAAAGATGTGTATATATTGTGCTGTTGATTATTTTTTAACTCAATACATGAGAGGTTGATCAATAAGTAATAATCTGCTGCTGATAAAAACACAGTAAAAAAAGTGTCATGACTTAATACACGGTACATAGCAAATAAACTTTTAAGTGTGTCATCTCTTTGCTTGCTTTAAAATGACTTTTACATGTATTATTTGTTTCCCATAAGCATCATTTTATTTTACTTTTCTATTTTTTTCATAAACATCATTTAATTTTTTTTTTTTTTAGCAATATGCTTCTACCTAAATGTAAGACAGGAATAAAATATTTTTGTTTCTTTTATAATCCTAAAACAATAATATTTAATATATTATTTACAAAATAGAATACCTCTTTAAAAGCCATCAAGTTATATGCTTGAAAATATATTATTAACATGTAAAAAGTTGTTAGAAAATAAAGAATTGTCATAACAAAAATGAGTGTCAAAGATCAAGGAAACCAGGAAAAGTAAAGACATGCTAGAATGAATGTCTGATACCTGAGAGTAATTAGACTTTATTTTATGACCTCCTTTAGATTTAATATGGGATATTTGGTTCACTTGTTTTCTTGAGACCTTGACATCACTTATATAATTCATTATACAATACATAGGTCTTTCTGTAAGCTATATATATCTATGTCTTTTGCACTGAATGCATAATTTTGTACTCCTCTCCCCGGCAAAAAAGATCACTGCTCTTTTTCTTCTGACCTAGAATTTCTATAGTGTTGCTTTTCCTTAGATTCAAATATAATAAAGTGTTCAAAGTGAGACTAAAAATTTATTTACATAAGAGTTTGAACATTTAAAAGATTTATGTAGCTGAGTCTAAAGTTGGTAACCATTTATTCATTCATCAAATACCTACAAGTCACAAGTATGCAACAGATACTGTGTTGGGCAGTGAGAATACCATGTTGAGGAACCAAAGAATCACTTATACAAAGCATCTTCTTTAGCAATCTATCAGGAATTTTAATACACGTCTGTTAAAGGGATTTTTTTTCCTGCAAAAATTTACATAACAAGCTATGAGTTATAATTTTACAACACTTTGATTTGGATCAAATAGTTGATGGAAATGTTAAGATGTTGTGACCACAAATAAAGAAAAGAAATTTTAAAAAAATCTGATTAACATTATTCCAATTCCAGAGTAATAAATGATTCTGAGAATAGTGTAAGATTTTGTAGTGATAATGCATAATAACCTTAATTTTTATTCCATATCAAGTCATTATTATAGCTGTCCTTTCAGAAAATTTTCTTATAAAAATATACCATGACAACTTAAAATACCAGTTGGCATTGAGTTTTTAATTATTTATTTTCAGGAAAGTTGGTGCTTTATATAGAATACTACATATTATTTTCCTCTCTCTTACAATGATTTTTTTTTTTTTTCCTGAGAAATCTTGGATGCTTTCATCACAACTTTTGGTCTTGCAACCCTTTTCAGACATATAAAATAAGAGAACACACTTGGGGAAAAAAGGAATTTCTCAAAACTCCCTAATGTTTCACATATTGGGTTACAATGTGTGTATATGTGCTCTTTAACTTCCTTTTCTGGGAAACAAGGTATGAAGTAAGTAGGATGATTTTCCTCTGAATTTATGTTACAAGAATCTAATCATCGTGGTAAATTGTTAATGACTAATAGCCCTCTAACCTGCTTTATGTCTATACAGCCACAGGATCAGGTTAAGTTCACTGAAAATTTCATGGCTTTAGCATTTAATATTAAAGTTGGTAGTGAAAAAGGAATATTTTGAGTGCCACTTCTGTATTGAAGAAAACACACATCATAAGAAACCTCTTGTCTTTAATTTCTAATTCATTCCACATCACCAGAACATATCCATTTTTAATGTTTCTCAAATATTTTCAGCTGGGAGAAGAAACAGTGGGGTTAAAATTTAATGTAAAGATCCTTTCTGGTGAAATAGTGTGCTTGAAGGAAATCACTAGAGATTAGCTGGATGAGTCTGACTCATGACAAGGGGCGATCTTGACAGGAAAACGATGACCTACCCTCCCAAAACATCTTTAATAAGAAAAATGTGTGCTTAATATCTAGGGAGAGAATAGAGCACTAGAACAGAAGTTATAAATTTAAGGGAATCTGCTAACTCTTTTTCTCCCTGGGACAAACTTAAGACATCTTAACCACCATAAGTTCTGGAACACCCTAAGATACAGGTACACAGACTTATCTGTAGCAGGAGCTCTAAATACAGAATTGCATTTTACAATGATTATAAAGATGGATTTAAGTGTAAATTCATATTCCTTGAAATCTATAAAATTCTTCTTTTGGCATTTCTGTTTGTTATTTGGATTTAATGGGTCTGACTTATGCAGAAAAGGATTTCAGGGGATTGAGTATCTGTTTAGGGAGAGTAGCCTGGCTTAGTAAACTAAGAATTGAAAATTGTGACTACCAGTTTCATAGTGATTTGATTTATAGCAGAGTTCCCTGCAAGAAAGAGTATATAAATTTTTTACTAAATCTTGGAAGACATGTTAGTATAGTACAGAGTTTCCCACAAAGCTGATGGCCCTGTGGAATGTAAGAAATTCTGTAATTTTATAATTTTTTTTGCTGGCAAGTTCAAATAATTATTTGAGTGTTCAATTAATACAAACTTTTATATCTTTGTGAGTCAGCATTTTCTTTGTTGAAGAAAGACATGTCATTTGTTTAATCTGATATCTGCTTTGCTGGCCAAACACTGTGGCTATTTATTTGCTTATTTATTTAAAAGCCATTATTCAGACAGATTCCTTTGTGACTACTCTTTATTTTTGCTTGAGTACTGAATTCCATTACAGATAATCTGTCTAAATAAACACTATTGCAGTGAGTTGAATGTGATCCAGTTTGCATGTTGAGTGCAAAGATGAAGTCGCTTTGAATCAGGAGAAGACTTTTACAAGTTGCAAATGTTCTTCTGACTTCTTTCTGACTCATGAAAGCTTTTATAAATCTACCCAAATGTTTCTTACCCAAAGGGACAATCAGTGTTTATAGAAAGGTGATAGAAGGCAACTGGTTGAACTCTGTTGTCTTAAGAGAGATCTATAAAGTAATTTCTTAGTCTTTCCATAAAAGTCTCTTTGATTATCATCCACTTTTCTTAATAACCAACACCTATTCTTTAACACATATACACACTTGTACATAGGAGGCAGATGATTATATAGCATTAATTTTTGCATCAAAACATTTCGTTAGATTGCAACTTCTAAAAGATCTTAAAATCACTAACATTCCAGGCAATTTTCATTGAATTATAAACTTTGGCAAATCTATTTGTTTATCAGTTGCACAGAGAATTTCTAAAAATAATAAAAATTACTTAACAGGAAATTTTCTGGCAATTATGCAAAGAATAAAGCTTTTTTGGTTTCTTATTAAATTTTTGAAGACTATATTGTAAATCTCAAGAGACTGAATATAATAAATGCAGTAGTTGTTTTAATTGCTAGTTACCTCTACCAGAGCAATAAAACAACAGCCACAAATACAATGAGTGGGATTGTTAATTATGGAACTAATCTCGCAAGTACAGTTCCATAATCTAGAAAAATATATAACATGAAGTGATTAAATTAAAAGATGGAAGGTATTGAATAACCACATTAGTTTAATAAACCAAACATTCATAGACAACACTCTCTCCTAAAAAATAAAAATAAATATATGGAAATGTTGTATTATATATGTAGCCCTCCATGCCACAAAGTGGAAACTTAGTAGCACAGAGAGCTGAGTTTGAAAAAAATATGTATATATATCTTAGTCTAGATATAGAAACTTAGAAACACCTAATCAAGAATAAAGTTTGCTGTTGTTTCTCTGTGGCATTGATGCTGTTGACCCAAGACCATGAGGACATGCTCTAAATTGTTTTCTTTTGTTTTAATACAACTGATGAATCCCTTTGCAAAGAAATATATTTTCCTGGCCAGAATAAGGTGTCTGTGGACCAGAAATAACTGCCCTGTTTTCAACTGAGTTAACAATAACAGAAACAAAATGTGTAAAATTTTCTCAGTTACTAAATTTCTTACTTAAAAGTTAAACCTTCACTAGCATTGATGGATGGGGATGGGAAACTTGTTGCAATCAAAATTTAAATTTAAATGTCTTAGCCAACAACAATGTTATTAGTACTTATTCCTGAGATTTTCAGCCTTTTTCTATAACAAGCTATGATGTTTCCAGTAATGCCAGGTATCAAGAAGTTTTCAAAACCAGTAATATATAACTGCATGGATTAAAATTTCACATAGCTTTATTAGTATTAGGTAGAGAAATTAAGAATAAAACCATGAAAAACATGGAACCAGCAAGTCGTGGTAGAAAATTTGTCTCTAGGAAATATAGTATTAATTATGTTTCCACAATACGAGAGATTAAAATCTATTTTAATAGTAAACGAAACACACATGAAAATACTAAGATGGCACATGTCTTGGTATATGTCTCTAGAGATAGGGTAGAAATGGTAAAGAATTAACAAATTGAAGCGTTATTTTAAATGAGGGACTAACTCAGTCATCCCTTCACTTCATTCTTCACTGTCTTCATCAACACATCATCTGTACATTCATTACTTCATTAAACATTTGCTGAATCTTGGATTTATGCCAGGCCTCAGTGTGGTTACGTAGGATACCTCGATGTCAAGACACAATCTCTGACCATTAGAAGTACATAGTTAAGTGGTGCCTGGGTGGCTCAGTCATTCAGCATCTATCTTTGGCTCAGGTCATGATCCCAGGGTCCTGGGATGGAGCCCCGCATTGGACTCCCTGCTCAGTGGGAAACCTGCTTCTCCCTCTCCCAACCCCCTGCTTGTGTTTCCTCCCTCACTGTGTCTCTCTCTTTCAAATAAATAAAATATATTTTTTTAAAAGTAAATAGTCAAAAAAGAGAACTAGACAAGCAAACCCTAAAGTTGCAGTAGAGAATGAACAATACAACCATAGAATCATATATAGAAATAGAGAAATAGAAGAAACCAAGGGATTGGTAATTCTATTGGATGGGTCAGGAAAGGATATTTATGGTTCCACATTGCTAGAACAAACCTGTATGTTGAGGAATCTGAAGGCTTAAAAACTTTAAGAAATACTGATTAATAGAAGAAAGAATTCTTAAAATTGTTTATTGGAGTTAAAGAGAATGTTCACAGAAAGAAAGAGGCTTGTACTAGTTTTAAAAATATAAATATTCATGAAAATGCTAGGATGAATCACAAAAGGTTGGTGGACAAAGAAGCTCACAAAACGATGGTGGATAAAGAAGCTTGATAGTCTATCAGTTCTGTATTTTTATATTAAAAAAAAGAAACTATGCAACCTTTAGTGACTTAAAATAACTGTAGACTTAATTATTGTTGATGATGCTACGGATTGGAAGTCCAGGCATTTTTCTGCTGATGTCATCTAGGATCACTCACGCAGCTGTGATTATCGGAAAGCTTGAATGGGTTGGAGGGTTGAATATGATCTCAGTGCTAGCAGGTGGTTGGCTGTCAGATGGGTTGCCTCAGTTTTCATCCATATGGACCGTTATCCTTTAGTAGTCTGAGCTTTTATCACAGCATGACAGTTTCAGGGTTCCAAAGGATCAAGAGTGGAATCTGTAATGTCCCTCTTTTTTTTAAGACCTTACTCTCTTTAAGTAGTTTCTACACCCAACGTGGGTTCAAACTTACTATCCAAGATCAAGAGTCACATTGCTCTGTGGACTGAGCCAGCCAGGCGCCCTAGTAACACCTCTTAAATATAGGATCTGAAATTTCAACAGTGTTAATTCTGCTACACCCTTTGACACAAAGACAGTTTTAATTCAGGAGGGAAGAAAAGTAGACAAATGAGAAATGATTTAGGTCAACATTATATAGGAACTCTCCAGTAAGTCAGAATTTTAAGTTAGGAGTGGTAAACCAGTGGGTATAGAATTGAAAGCAAGAAAAGGACAAGTTCTAAATTATAGGCATGGGGACACTGACACTGGCAGCAAAGGAGCCATAATGTAGCCAGAAGTCAGCTAATGGAATGAATTAGATGGTGGATGACAAAAAAGTGGAAGATATAGTCTGTCAAGAATGAAGTTTACTATACCTGTAAGAATTGAAGAAAACTCACAAACGATTGTTTGGTGTTTGAGATTGAGTTGCCTGAGATAGAAAATTTACATTCCTTGTCTTACCAGTTTTCTGATGGCAGCAGTCTTGGACTAATAATGAGTATATTGTGAAATTTAAATTGATGGCAGAAATTTGTCTCCCTTAATATTTACTCTACCACATTATGATTGGAGTATAAGGTGTCTCTTCATTATCAACAAATTGTTTAGCAAATTTAGTCTAGGATTTAGATTAGTAACATACACAGCAACATTCAAAGAACAATTGATTGATTTTAAGAAACTATTTAGTACATAAAATATTAGCAAACCAAATCTACCAACATACAAAATTTATACATTATGACCATGTAAGATATATTCCAGGAATGTAAGATTGGTTTAACATGCAGGAATCAATTAAAGTAGTAAATTGTATTGCTAGACTAAAGGACAGAAATTGCGTAATTATACCAATAGATGCAGAAAAAATATTGACAAAAAATGGAGCTCATTTATAATAAAAAAAAATCTCAATAAACACAATCTGATAAAAGTCACATATAAAAGACCTACAGTTGCGGTATCTGGGTGGCTCAGTGGGTTAGGCATCTCAGGGTCCTAGGATAGAGCCCTACATCAGGCTTCTTGCTCAGTGGGGGAGTCTGCTTCCCCTTCTCTCTCTGCCTGCTGCTCCTTCTGCTTGTGCTCTCTTTTTCTCTCTCAAATAAATAAAATATTAAAAATAAAAAAGATGTACAGTTAACATCATAATTATGAAAGACTGAATGCTTTCCTGGTAAGATCAGAGAAAATGCAAAGATACCACTTGAACCAATTTTTTTTTTTTTTTTTTTAAGTAGGCTTCAGGCACAGTGTGGAGCCCAAGGCAGGGCTCCTACACTCCTACACTCACGACCCTGAGATTAAGAACTGAGCTGCAATATAGAGTCAGACACTTAACTGACTGAGCTACTGAGGGATCCCCCCACTTATGCTACTTCTATTTGACATTGTTCTGGAGGTTCTAGAGAGTGAAATCAGGCAAGAAAAAGAAATATAGGCATCTATACTGGAAAGAAAGAAGTAAGATTTCTTTATTCATGATAAGATGGGTCTGTATATAAAATTCCTAAGGAATCCTTCCACCAATCTATCTAGAACTAATAAGCAGTTCAGAAAGTTTGTGTTACAAGATCAGTATATATTAAAATCAACTGCATTTCAACATGCAAGTGGTGAACAATCCAATAATAAAAATAAGAATGCAGGGGCGCCTGGGTGGCTCAGTGGGTTAAAGCCTCTGCCTTCAGCTCGGGTCATGATCCCAGAGTCCTGGGATCAAGCCCCACATCAGGCTCTCTGCTCAGCAGGGAGCCTGCTTCCTCCTCTCTCTCTCTCTCTCTCTGCCTGCCTCTCTGCCTACTTGTGATCTCTGTCTGTCAAATAAATAAATAAAATCTAAAAAAAAAAAATAAGAATGCAGTTCCTTTCAGAGTGCTTTCAAAAATAATAAAATATCTAGGAATAAATTTAACAAAATAATTGCAAAAACAGTTCATTGAAAGTTACAAAACAACACAAATAACTTACAAGCTTAAATCGGTAGAAACATCCTCTGCTTATGAATTGGAAGATTTAATATTGTTAGGATGGTAATTCTCTCCATTACTCAATAGATTTATTTTAATCCTTACCAAAGTTACAACAAGCTTTTTTATTTTTTTTTGCAGAAATTGGTAAGCTGATCTTAAAAATTTAAAAAACCCAAAAGACCTAAAATCATCAAGAGAATTTTGAAAAAGAAGAACAAAGTCAGAGTGCTTTCATTTCCTGATTTTAAAGCTTATATAAAGTTATATATATATATATATATACATATATATAAACCATTTTTTAATTTATATATTATTGTATATTTTATGTACACTATTTACTATACTAAATATATATGTATGTATACCAATAGTATATAGTACATAGTGTAAGATATATATATGTATATACACACACAGTTATAAATATAGATACCTTTGGCATAAGGATACACATAAAGATCAATAGAAAGGAAATCCAGAAATAAACCCTAACATTTATGGTCAAGAAAACTCTAACTTTTCAATAATCAAGGTGCCAAGGCAATTCAGTAAGAAAAGCACAGTTTTTTCAACAATTGAACGCCACAGGCAAAAAGATTAACTTTGACTCCTGCCTCATACCACAAACAAAACAACTCAAATGGGTTATAGGGGCACCTGGGTGGTTGAGTTGGTTAAGCTCCTGACTCTTAATTTTAGCTTGGGTCATGATCTCAAGGTTGTGAGATAGAGCCCACCACCAGGCTCTGCACTGAGAGTGGAGTCTGCTTAAGATTCTCTCCCTCCCTCTTCCTCTACTGCTCCATCCCTAAAAAGTAAATAAATACATACATACATACATACATACATACATACTAAAAAATAAAAATTAAATTTAAAAAATGAATTGTCAACTCACATGAAGGGATAAAACTATAAATTTTTTTAGAAGAAAACACAGGAGAGAAATCTGAGACCTTGGATTAGGCAAAGACTTCTTAAGGTAAAACACCAAAACCTTTCTACATAAAAATAAATAGGATCTTACCAAAATTCAGAATGTTTGTACTTCAAAAGAAAGCATTATGAAAACATACTAACAAATAATAAGCTGGAAGAAAATATTTGAAAAGCACAGATCTGATAAACTCCTCATATTTAAAATAAACAAAGAATAAACCACTCAATAATAAGATTAAAAAACTCCAGTGAAAAGTTAGACAACAGATTTGAATAGTCACCAAAGAGAATATATAAATATATATCCAACATCATTAGTTATTAGAGAAATTAAAATTAAAATCACAATGAGATACCATTTCCTACCCAGTGTTATGGCTAAAGTAAAAAGAATAAAAAGAAAAGAAAACAGATGATAGCAAACATAGTTGAAGATCAGAGAAACAGGAACTTTCATACGTTGTTGATGGGAAGGTAAAATTGCACGGCCAACCTGGAAAGCAGTTTGCCAGGTTTTTTAAAAAGTTAAACATGAATTCACCATTCAACCCAGCATATTCCCCTCCTAGGTATCTAAGAGAAATGAAAACATATGCCCACATAAGACTTGCATGTAAATGTTCGCAGAAGCATTACTCATAATAGTTACAATTGGAAGTGACCTAAATGTCCATCAACTAATGATGACATAGACAAAATGTTGTATATCCGTGCAATGGAATATGAGTTGCAATAAAAAGGAACATATTGCTGATCAATGCTACAACATGGATGAAATTCAAAAACATTTTGCTCAGTGAATTTTCAGTCATAAGAGACGAGATACTATATGATTCCCTTTATATGAATGAAAACTCAATTATGGTGCTGTTTACATAACTCAACAAATTTACTAAACAACAATTTAATTGTATTCTTGAAGTTAAAAAAAAAATACAAATGAAACATAGACATTTTATTGAACACCCAACTCTGAGTTGGATCCCAAAGAAAAATAAGACTGACAACCAGTGGAAAGTTCTCTAGACTGGATGTCAAAATATGAGATTCTTGGTGCCAGCTTCTCCTTGCCAATAAAAATGTTGTGTTTGCAAGTACCTTAACATTTCTGAACTTTAGTGGCTCCATCTATTATAAAAGTAATTTGGGATAAGTGATTCCTTAAATCCCTAATTACCTATAAAATTCCATGAGTCTACTCACTTCTTAAAAATTATAGGAAGCGGGGCACCTGGGTGGCTCAGTGGGTTAAAGCCTCTGCCTTCGGCTCAGGTCATGATCCCAGGGTCCTGGAATCGAGCCCCGCATCGGACTCTCTGTTCGGCAGGGAGCCTGCTTCCTCCTCTCTCTCTCTGCCTGCCTCTCTGCCTACTTGTAATTTCTGTCTGTCAAATAAAATAAATAAAAATCTTTAAAAAAAATTATAGGAAGCAACAAAAAATTATAAGAAGCATCCATAAAAATCACAGGATGCAGAGTTAAACTCTGAAGTAATAATTACTATAACTTCACCAATTTTCTTTCTTTAGCAGTTTTATGTTTTTAGAATGCACTTGGGTATATAATTTCTAATTCTTTGGACCAATCACATTTCATTGAGTACCCACTATATGTATAAAGTATGAATGCTATGGAAAAAATTAAAATATATAATACCACCTCAAAAGAATCTTTCATTCTCAAAATAGATGTCATAATGATGATATATAACTTGCAGAAGAATGTTAGATGTGATGGCTCACCGAAGAGGTACAATAAAACACTAGAGTATTTCAGGGCCAGAAAAGATTGCTTAAAACTAGAGGATAAAATAAGCCTTTGTGGGGGTAAATATAATTTGAATTGAACGTTGAAGAACAGATAAGATTCATATATGTGAAAATGTGAAGAAATTATATCCATTTGGAAAAATTACATGAGTAATATAGGAAAATTCAGAGAAAATACTACAGTTTGGCTGTATAGGAATGAAAAAATGAAGTAAAAAGGTATAAAGTTGGATAGTAAGTTTGAACTGGACTGTGGAAGATTTTGAATGTTAGGAGGCTTTTTATTGATTTTTTTAAAGATTTTATTTATTTATTTGGCAGAGAGAGAGATCACAAGTAGGCAGAGAGACAGACAGAGGCGGGGGGAAGCAGGCTCCCAGCTGAGTAGAGAGCCCGATGCTGGACTCAATCCCAGACCCTGGGACCATGACCCGAGCTGAAGGCAGAGGCTTACCCCCCTGAGCCACCCAGGTGCCCTTCATTGATTCTTGATAGGTAAATCTCACCAAATCTTTTTTTTAAATTAAGACTTTATATCTTTAGGACAATTTTAGATTCATAGCAAAACTGAGAGATGCATGCACATGCATAGACTCCCTCATCGTCAAAATCACTCAGATACAGTATTTTTTTTTATTTTTAAGGATGAACCTACATTGATATATCATAATAAACCAAAGTCAATGGTTTATATTAGGGTTTACTCTTAGTGTTATACATTATGTGGATTTGGACAAATGTATAGTAGCATACAGGATAATTTCATTGCCCTAAAAATCCTCTATGCCTCACTTATTCATCTCTGCCCCTCTTCAGCTTTGGCAACTAATGATTTTTTTTACTGGCTCCATAGTCTAGCCTTTTCCAAAAAGTCATGTAGCTGAAACAGAGATAGCCTTTCAGATTGGCTTCTTTCACTTAGTAATATACATTTTAGTTTCCTTATTAACTTTTCATGACTTGATAGTTCATATCTTTTTTTTTTTTATTTTTTTTTTTATTTTTTTTTTTTTTAACCATATTTTTTTTTCCCAGGGGGTCAGGTTTTTTAATTGCCAGGTTTACACACTTCACAGCACTCATCGTAGCACATACCCTCCCCAATGTCCATAATCCCACCCCCCCAACCCCCCTCCCCCCATTAACCCTCAGTTTGTTTTGTGAGATTAAGAGTCACTTATGGTTTGTCTCCCTCCCAATCCCATCTTGTTCATATCTTTTTAACACTGAATCATATTCCACTGCCTGGATGTACCACAATTTATTTATTTACCTACTGAAGGATGCCTTAGTTGCTTCCAAGTTTTGGCAACTATGAATAAAGCTACTATAAATATCCATGTGTAGATTCTTGAGTGGCTGTAAGTTTTCAGTTCTTTTGGTTATACTAAGGAGTGCAACTGCTGAACCATATGCAAGATTATGTTTAATTTTGTAAGAAACCACCAGACTGTCTTCCAAAGTGGCTATACCATTTTTGCATTCTCAACAGCGACTGGAGTTCCATTTCTCCACATCTTCACCAGCATTTGCTGTTATAGTATTCCAGATTTCAACCATTCTAACAGTGTATAGTGGTATCTAATTGTTGTTTTAATTTGCATTTCCCTGATGACATAACACATGAAGCATCATTTTATATGCTTATATTTCCATCTGTATTTCTTCTCTGGTGAAATGTCTGTTAAGATCTTTAGACCATTTTTTAATTGGGTTGTTTGCTTGCTGTTGAGTATTAAGAGTTCTTTCTA
The DNA here is from genome assembly GCF_002288905.1 of Enhydra lutris kenyoni. Lineage (NCBI taxonomy): Eukaryota > Metazoa > Chordata > Mammalia > Carnivora > Mustelidae > Enhydra > Enhydra lutris. Next base: position 13,542,510 of record NW_019154124.1, on the reverse strand, counting down.
CATTTTGGGTAACAGTCCTTTATTTGATGTGTCTCTTGCAAATATTTTCTCCCAGTCTGTGGCCTGTCTTCTAATTATCTTGACATTGATTTTCACAGAGCAGGAGTTTTTAATTTTATTGAAGTCCAGATTAGCATTTACTTTTCTCATGGATTATAACTTTGGTGTTATAACAAGTTGTTGCCATACCCAAGGTCATCTAAATTTTCTTTGATGTTGTCTTCTGAGAGTTTTATAGTTTTGTGTTTTATATATGGATCTATGATCCATTTGAGTTACTTTTTGTGCAAGGTATAAAGTCTGTATTTAGATACACTTTTTTGCATGTGGATATTCAGTTGCTCAAGCACCATTTGTTGAAAAGATCATCTTTGCTCCATTATATTGCTTTTATATCTCTGTCAAAGATCAATGGACTGAATATATGGGAGTCTATTTCTGGTCTCTATTCTGTCACATTGATCTGTTTGTCTCTTCTTTCCCCCATTCCACACTTGATTACCATGGTTTGAAGTTGAGTAGTGTCTGTTCTCAACTTTGTTCTTGTTCAATATTCTATTGGCTATTTTGCATCTTTGCCTTTTCATGTAAGCTTTGTTGGTATCTATAAAATCAAATTGTTGGGATTTTGATTGCAATTGTAATGAATCTATAGATCAATTTGGAAAGAAATGACATTTTGACAATATTTAATTTTCCTATTCATGAACATGGAATATATCTCCATTTATTTAGTTAGTTAGTTCATCAGATTTTTGTAGTTTTCCTCACTTAGATCTTGTGCATATTTTGATCTGCTAACTTTTGAGTAGCAGAGTAAGTTTTTCAGAGGTGTGCTTTAAGAAAATTTATCTAATTGTCTTGAAAAGGGAGAAACTGGAAGTTATAAGCCTGGTTGGAATGCAAGACAATAAAGATGTGAAGTTGATTAGTTGTAGTGAAAACAAAGAGTGTGACATGGAGGTAACTAATGTTGCCAAGGTAGACCTAATAGAATTTGTTATTACTTATGTAAAACCAAAAGATGCTGAGTTAATAATGAACAATAGTCTAAATTCTTTGTTCTCTCATTCAGTTCTCCAAAGCACTGAATAGAAGTAAAAGCTATCATCCTCATTTTATAGATTGGAAAACAGCAGAGAAAATAATCCAAGGGTCATGTCTGTAACAGACCATGGTGGGTTTTGTTGAAATCTAATAGCTGAAGCCTGCTCTGAGTCCTCTCCACAAACTGTGACTTGAACCTTAGTTACTGGAAATATTGAGGTATACCATATGAGCAAAATTCACTTGAGATGGAATAAGAAAAATGATTTTGGATAGCTTGTTTTTCCTCCTTTAACATGTATATGTGTATGTCTTAGTTTGTGAGCTCAGTGCTCATAAAGCATTGGAAAAAAATGAATTTCATACAGAAGCTAAGAATTTTTAATTTATTTTTATTATTTTTTAAGATTTCATTTATTTATTTGAGAGAAAGACAGAGATAGTGCATGATCAGTGGGGAGAAGGCAGAGGAAGATGGAGAAGAAAACTCCCCACTGAGTAGGGAGCCTGGCATGGGGCTCTAGATCATGACCTGAGCCAAAGGCAGACGCCTAACTAACTGAGCCACCCAGGGGCCCCAGAAGCTAAGATTTTTTAATAAAAAGCCCTATTGAAATTCTCGATTATATATTAGCTAACTGAACATAATAAAAAAAGTTTTTAAAAAAATAAAGAAATTCTCGGACTATAGAACAAGTAAGTCACATGGATCATTATCATCATCTTCTTCATAGTAGAGCTTTTTAATAAGAAATTCCATCCTCCTATAAATGGGCAATGCCTTCTATACTTTTCAAGTTTTATATGCTGTATATATCATTAAAATCATGTAAAAAAAGTGATAATGTGGAAAATGTCTTATAATTTTTATGAAAAGAAGATTAAATAAATATATTTATATGCTACATGTTCATGTTTGCACATATGTGTAAATCTAAAAAAATAAGGGAAAAAATACACAAAATTTTAACTTCAGTTATCTCCTTGTAGTGAGGTTATAATTTTTTTTTTTTCCATTTTGGACTTTCTTGGATTTTCTAATGATCTGACATTTATTATGTTCATTTTTTTTAAAGGGCTTTAAAGACTTCATTCTATCCAAAATAATTGATGAACTGTTGAACTATATAATTGAATTATTGAAGTTCTGTGCTGCTTCTAGTTACTTTGTTCCTAAGTAGAATTGTCGTCTTTCAAAGTTATACCTCTTGCCTCTTGCTTTCCTGTGTTATTTCATTTTATAGAATTCATTTTTGCATTAATTGCATTTTGCTGATTTTGATTTTCACCACTGTAGCTAGGATTGCTTGTTGCCTATCCAATATCCATTCTGTCCTTTTTCCTTAAAAATAGAACTTTGATTTTGTTGGGAATGGCACAGCACCCAGTTAAAAATCAAACAGAAAAATTGAACAAAACAACAACACAACCTATGCATCCATACCTGCCTTGAAGATAAACACGTGTATAGTCTGGTCGATATGCTGTGAGTGGGAGTAGTTGGTGGGAACTTGTCATAAGCTACTTAAAGAGGATTCAGACTCAGCAGACACATGTCCTAAATTATGCCTTTGTATTTCCTTTTCATTTCAATATGAAATTCAGACATGATGGCTCGTGATGCAATAATTGTCTTATTTCATTTACTCTGAAAATTACTCTTAGAGCTTAATCTATTTTCATGTTATATTCTAATTTAATGTAATTATACTTCTAGGGGTTACACTTCTATTAGGCCATAATCACCTGCCTCCTGTTGGATACCCCAGGATTAATTACTCACAAAATATACTCCATGTGATGGAATAATTGAACACTTAGGTGGAGTTTTTATCCTTTACATTAAGGCTACAGAGGGAAAACAGCAGGAATTTTACTTGGGCACAGTTGGTGCTGAGATGTTCTTTTGAGTAAGAATTAAGCATCTGCTTTAATTTTTTCACAAGGATATTTTGATTCATAATGGTAACTGCATAATTATAAGAAAGAATGATAATAAAAACAATAATAATAACTATAGTTTATTATAGTAGTTGAGTACTCTAAGTTGGACATATTAAGTCCATCATACTATTTAATTCTTATACCAACTGCTATTAAGTAGTCATATTTATTTGCACATTTCATTAAGATACAGAGGCACATATATACTAAGTAACTTGGCAAAAGTCACACAACTAGGAAATGTTAAAGCAGGAACTTGGTCAAAGTTACATTTGAATTTTAAAGATTTGCTAAGGTATGAACCACAACGCTATTCTCCTACCATGTTTCCATTTTCTTTTATCAAAGTATATTCTTCCAGTTGATCTAAAATGGTGTCAAATTGGGGAGCCTGGGTGGCTCAGTCAGTTAAGCATCTTCCTTTGGCTCAGGTCATGATCCCAGAATCCTGGGATAGAGCCTGGCACCTCGGTGGAGGGAGGGAAGGTGGTGGGGAGGGTGGTGGCACCCTCCATGCTCAGCAAGGAGCCTGCTTCTCCCTTTCCTTTTGCTCATCACCCCCCACCACCAGCTAGTGCTCTCTCTCGCTATCTTTCTCCCTCTCAAATAAATAAAATCTTAATTTTTTTAAACTGTGACAAATTATCTGCATATAATTTAAAACAAAGGGAGTCTTTAAAACAAAGGGAATCTTTTGTATACTTGTATCCAGTGATAGTGAATCTTTTGTATACTTGTATCCAGTGATAGTATTTACAGCCTAAAGAGGCATAGGGAAATATGGGCAGTGTGAATTATATATATGTAAAATAAAATTGTTTTGCAGTATATCAGTTGAACTGTGATCTTTTGATTTCCAAAATATACTAGGTTGATAGCTGTTCATACCGTCAGCACCTCCTTCTGGCTTTTCTTACAATGGTTAAAGACTCTTGAGCATGCATTGGCAGTCAATACTCTAAATTCCCTCAACAGACATGCATTCCATAAAAATTGGATAATAATGTAATAATAAGGAAGATACAGATACAGTTTATCTGGAGATAGCACATGATTATCTTTTTAATCAGAGCCTGATTTACATTAGTTCCACCTTGCTATGTTACGAGACACTAGGCAAACTATGACTGACTTTCCTGAACCTCGGAGAAAACTAAAGGATGTAGTATAATCAATATCAGTGAAATTGAATTTTTTTAAACATACGGTGCAGATACAGAAAACATGTATAATTATAGCTGCTGTAATAAGGGATCTAATAGAATCATGAAACTTTCTGAATTATTTTCTGTCCCATCTTAGCACTTTGTTTTCTACCTAAATTTAAACATTCACTTGCTTTTCATAAATGCTGTTTTTGCAGAATTTCGTGCTCACAGCCTCGTGTTCCACATCTGTGTGGAAAAGCCTACCCAGGGAGTTGCTTTAGCATTAGACACATGATTAGACACTGATAGACACATGGCATTTAGTAATACCATTAACATACTCTGCACCACACAATGGCAACAGATGTCTTAAGTTCTAACAACTAATCAAAAAGTAAATCAGCCAACATAAAAAACATCTGGAATCCTAGAAATGGAAGAATTTAGTCAGAGATCATTCAATATTCTATCAAATTTGTGTTAATTTGTGAAAAGCTGTGCTGGATGTTTTTATGCAAATGAGGCCAAATATACATTTTACTCTGTGATCTCCAAAACCATTTACTATAGAAAGCACTTTGTCAGGTTCCGAAGCCCTTCTTCCGAGGCCTGAGATAACTCAAGCTTTCAGAAATAATTCTCTTATTAAAGCAATATGTTCAAAGTGAGCAATGCAAGTCCACAGGGAATGCTGCTGAGAAAGTAATGGTCTGCTGGTGAGTTGATGGACTGCATTAGTGGTCCCAGCCAATCCGGAAGGAGGACTGACAGCAGCTCAATTTGTAATGTATTTCATATGGAGAACATACTCAGCAAAGAGCCCTAAATATTAGAACTGTGCATTGGCTAATTAAACTCTTTGCAAATCATGGCGTTGCACCCGTGAATTATACTCGGACCATTACTCTCTGATCTTTGGGAACATTCTTATCCACCTATGAACAATAATCATAAAGGCAGATAGATTTACAGAGAATGTATTTTCAGTTTAATTTTCACTTACAATATTAACTTAATTTGTGGTCTCAGAAATTCATTTCCTGAGAAGGGGGAGACTTTGTAACGTTGTTGTTATTGCTGTTAAATATTAAAAAAGAGTTAAGAATTTGCAAGTCTCTCAGGTGATACTTAATGTTCCAAAAAAAATGGTATGGTGCCTTCAGAAATTAGTAAAATGCTATATTTCAATAAAAAATCATAATTATTCCAAATGAGGACTTTCAGTACTGTGTTTTGCAGTACTGAAAGTCCTCATTTGGAATAATTACTATTTTTATTGAAATATAGCATTTTATTAATTGAATCTAAAATTAAGATTTTAGACAAGGTTGCAGTCCTCAAAAATTTTAGTATTTAAAAGGACATTATTTTTTCATCTTTTGGGCAGCTTTGCCTGAAAATGGTCGTTAGGTTTATACTGTTTATCAATAGGTAAATAAAGAAGAATAAATAAAGATGAATGTTGCCTGTCTTTGGAATTTTCTTTTGTAAATGTGATGAATATTTAGCTGTGCTAAGTTGTTTCCGTGCATATTGGTGGCATAATGACATAATTCATTAACATAGCAAATATAACAAGAAAGCTGTAGTTATTAGCACACAATTTGCAAGTTGTTTTTTATCTTGAGTTATCTTAAGGCACATGTTAAACTGTGAACTCAAATTTAACACTGCATTACTGCAGTGGTTTTATATTTTGAATATAATGTAGCAGAAAAGAATTTTCAGGCTGCTCCATAACAAAACATGCCAATGAGTTGTTATGCTTGTGTGATGTCCAGGGTTCTCCCTTACAGCGTTATTTAATGTTTACTTAGATGGGAAAGGTAGATTGCAATTATTTCCCTCTTAGCATGCCATTTTCTGCTTTACATATTTTTATTTATATATTTTATTCCACCTCTGTTCTCCAGAGCATATAAACGTTAAGAGTCTTCTAGAAGTACCAAGAAATGCTTAGTGGTACAAATCTCAAATGTACACAGACACGAGTCTTAATAAACTACACTGTCAGAACATGAAAATTAGCTCAGAAAACGCCCATGAAATGCTTCCATTAGATGACAGATTTTATTTTTCCTAAAGAATAATCGATGATTAAAGTTTATCTCCAAATACAGAAAATTGGCATCAAAGAGAATGCTTCCTCGGGAGAAGATATACGGGGGAGTATAATTAATACTCTAAATGGTCATCTTTTTAAGCATACTTTCAGGAGAAAAAAAAAGAAAGAAAGAAACTGAGATAATTCCAAACTATTAGACATGGGAGATTTATATTTATAGTCTTTGCACAATCATAGAAGCCGTAATGATCCCCTGATAGTATTAATTCCTCTTACAGTTTTTATAAACTTGTCAAGTCCTGCACTTTGCTTCTCTTACAGCATTGACATTGAAGCTGAATGATGCTCAGATTTTTATCTCCTGGCATGAATAAAAAACTGTGTCACAAGGGTACATAATAAAAACGAATGTGAGGTTTACTAGAGATAGGGGACTTTTCGGATCAAAGCATATCCATTTATGAATGTTATAAACTTTTGATAAAACAAGTTGTCATGTGATGGCATGTTTATTTCAGAAGTATGGATGAAAAGATAATATTTTTAATTAAAAATAATAAGAAATTTCTTCCAGCAGGCAGACAATAGTGCTGGGGCATGTGGCTAACAGCTGGACATTATTAAATATATATGAATTTGAGCATCTCATTGGTGATTCTTTAATGAAGCTATCTTTTTTTTTCTTTTATTGCTAGTGAGGAAGGGTCGCACATTTGTACTCAAGAGGACAAAACAGATGTTGATTTTAAATTTTTTTCTCTAATTGTTGTAATCTTTCTCACAAACCACCTACTTTTTAGTTGATGGAGAACCATAAACTTGTCAATAAGATTATCTTAGTCATTCCTAGTAAAGCTGTCAGTCAACATAAGGTTCCGGTCCCTGAGGGATTGTTTCTCTTCTTCCCTTCTCCTTCCAAGATGCATAGCTGTGAGGGGAACTTTTTCCAGTTCTTAGGGGGAAGGTAAGGTTCATCTCTGGTTCTATCCTCATCCCTGCTGTCTGTCTGACTCTAAATGTAAAAGCTGACCATGTACTCTGTTACTCTTTCCATTCTTGCTGTAATAGCAAAAGTGCTCTCCAAGGCAAATTATGCAACTAAAGTGATATTATCCTCATCCTACTTGATCATTCCAAGCAGTATGCAGTTGTTGCCAACTAAGTTTTTCACTTTTATTTCCAAACCACGCTAGAAAAATTTGGCCATCATATGAATCAGTACAATACAGTTCCAAGAGACCAAAACTGAAAATAATTTAAACAAACAAAAAGATGAATTTTTCAAGTCACAGGGACAATCGTTGAGTAGGGCAGAAGGTCTCATTGACGACTGCATTAAGGACCTGAGAGCTTAAGTACACCCTTCATCTCTTTTCTGTCTGTGCTACGAGTGTGTTGATTTCATTCTGAAAACTTCTCTAAAAGGTCAGCAATCTCTCCCCTGGTTAGCTGTGAAGATGTGGTATTCTTAATAAACTGTGTACAGGCCCAGTTTGAAAAATACCTGGGAAGCCCTTCAGTTGCTTTACCTAAGGCCATTCCCCTATCATTTAGCAAGTAGGCAGTTTCCAATGCAGGTCACACAAGAATCACCTTCTTTGAAGAAGCATTTCACAGGGGAAAGAGTAAGAGAAAGTGTTGAAATAGACAACAGAATTATACATGCCCCTACGTGTAAATAATTAATCATTTCATTGCCAATATTTTTATTAGAATGTATCCACTTTCCTTAATTTCTTCCAGAATCTTTGACTTGTAACAGTCTTATGCCTTAGACCATGTACCCTTTTCTTAGTTTTTAGTGAAATGTCACAAGATCGGCTCTCTTCAGTCTTAAAATGAACATGACTTGGCCCTGCTTTCTCCTCCAACCTCATCTCTATAGTTTGTAGATCCTTTTCCTTGTTTCTGAAAACATACTGACCTCTTTCTTGTCTGAAGTCTTTTGACCATACTTTTTACTCTTCCTGGCATGTTTTTCCCATTGGTTATCTCCTTCTCAGCTTTCGTTTCTAAGCTAAAGTATTATCCCAGAGAGACCAACACTTATCGCCTTAAGTATGATCTTCATTTACCTGTTGATTCACTCTTTCTTTTTATCTCTTTAAAAAGGTTTTTTAAATTTATCTCTTATTTATTATTTATCTTTTATTATTTATCTCTTCCAGTGGACAGCAAGATCTACAAACATGAGGACTGTGCTTCGATCTACCATTCTATCCTCAGAGATTTGCCTTAAGCCAAGCATATGGCAAGCTCTAAAAGCCATTTGTCAACTCAGACATTAAATGTTAAATTTGACACTTGCCAACTTTTACCTTAATCTGTTGCAGCATTTCTTCTTTGGCTTCTGTATTAATAATCTGTCCTGCCTTCTCTTGGTATTTTGGTTCTAATTCCTTTCATTTTTTTCCTCTTCCTCACAAAACATTAGTCTTCTGGCAATCCTTATTTTCTTCTCAAACTATGTACTTTAACAAATCTGATTCTTTTTTTATGGTTTTAACTACTGTTCATATGCTTAGTGTTCAGCAATATTTGTTTTTAGTTCTCCTGATCATCAGAATCATTCTCTTTTTTGCTGATTGACTCTTTTGAGTATTATTAAATGGAATTGAGCATTCTCCACCCTCTTCAACAACCTTACCCTATTTTCCAAAACCAAGAGGCCAGTTACCCAAGCCAGAAACCAAGAAGTTTCATCCAGTGTTCTCACTCCATTCCATCATTTGCTAGTTATGCCTGTATTCACATATTCTGTCACCAGTATTCATTAAGTTGTCTTAATTTTGCCTTCTCTATAATTCTAAAATGTGTCCTCTCTTCTGTAACAGTCCCTAACTCATCTCCTTGCCTCATAGTATTGCCCGTGATGAGCAATTCTGGGTCCTGCCACCAGAGTGCATTTTCTGATTATAAATTTGCCTCTGGGATTTAAGTATTTCAGGTGTTTCCTCTTGTCTACAGAATATTTCTCAGTAAGCTATGTAAATTCTAACCTAATTTCCAGATAGTTACCAACAAACCTGGTGTTAAATATACACCAAATCATACTAATATCTTAAATATTTTAAGTTCTCTCATGTTTCTGTTGGAGTCAGTTGGCTAATCGAAATATTACCGGTCCAAACTCAGTTATGGGACACCTTTCCCATAAAAGCATTTCCTGGTTGTGATGTCTCAAGATGACTTTGTGTCTCCTCTTTATTATCATAGGATTCCATGTGTCTTCCTAGAAAGGCAATTTATCACCCGTAACTAAATCATTAATTTGAATTCATGTATCCTCTGCAGTAATGAGGATTTAGTTAAAATCAGAACTTTGTTACAACTCTAAGTGACTGCTCGCATTCTCCATTGAACTGGACTTGTCCAGTGTAAAGAACAGAACTCATTCAGAGAAATTAAAATGGAAAAAAGAGGCTTAATATTATATAGTCTCAGGAATCTTATCTCTTCAAATTCTGGAAAACTTACATCAAACCCCTTGTTAGGGTCCGTAATCAAAGGAGCGAGACTGATACAAAGCGAAGGTCAAGCAAAGCTTTATTTCGCGCCAAGCATCGAGAATTAAACTGACCGGTCAGGGCTGTCTCTTGCAAAGAGGCGACCCCTCCCAGCCTCACAAATTAACTTTTATAGAGGTAGTTTAGCCGGGCTATACACAGGTGGCCAATGAGATTGCAAACACAGAGAAAACTACACAGTCATGCTAAGTCTGCCACACACAGAAAAAAACTGCTAGGTAACACACGGGTGGCCAATTGAATTTCAATTTACCCTAGTAGATATATGCGTGCCCCACTGATTGGATGTCTTCACCTGGCCTGACCCACCCTTGTATCTAGGCTTTGCAAGTAAGTTCCTCTGGGAGGGGCAGGGTCAATCTAAGTTTACTGCATAGGGCCAATCTAAGTTTACTGCAACAAAATGGCTCCCTCTGGCCAACCAGGCCCTTACATTCTCTCCTTTTCTTTGGAGATTAGTCAAATCCTTGACTTTTCAGTCAGTTCTATGTTCTCTGGTTGTAAGGGGTTATATCGAGCATGTTAAGTCTAACATTTTTATCGCTCTAGTTTTCTTTTGTACAAATGACACTAGTGCACAGTCGGCTGATGAGTTAGCCATTTACCGCTTCATAGAACCTTTTCCATTTTCTCCTGATTTCCTTCATCTAATTTCCTACCTATACTTTACATAAACAGGTAACAATAGGAGCAACAATAAACTCATAGTCTTTTGAGTCCATGGTCAGCGGGGTCCATTGGCTGAGGCTTCCACCTCTGGAGGGGTGTCTTCATCCTCAGCTCGTTTGACGTGACCCGTGTGAATCCAGGCCCTGATGCCTTCTGCTTTTATCGCCGTGGGGGTGGTCAGGATGACAGTAAACAGTCCCTTCCAGCGAGGCTCCAAGTTTCCCACTTGATAGCAACGTATCCAATCCAAGTCCCCGGGTTGGTAAGGATGTGGTTCCACCTCCGTCTCCATCCCAGTGTGGGCAGTCCAGATCCCTGCATGGGTTTTTTTTTAAGACAGACTGTAATGCCTGCAGTGACTGGAGTACAGACTAATCAGTAATTTCTGCTAGGGCAACCTCTTGTAGCCGAGGACAGAGCGGGGCGGGGGGGGGGTCTCCCAAACATTATTTCAAATGGGGTCACCTCATTTAAATAGGGTGTACATCGTGCCCTGAGGAGGGTGAAAGGAAGGAGATTCACCCATCCACCGCCAGTCTCCAGAATTAGTTTTGCCAAGGTCTCTTTAAGAATCCGGTTCATTCTCTCTACTTGCCCGGAACTCTGGGGCCGATAGGCACAATGTAGTTTCCAATTTGTGCCCATGGCCTGGCCAATGCCTGTGAGACTGAACTCACAAATGCAGGGCCACTGTCTGACCCGATCGCGAGAGGCAGCCCAAACCTAGGAATTATTTCTTCTAGTAGCTTTTTGCCTACTGCTCCTGCTATCTCATGTTTGGTGGAAAAAGCCTCTACCTCGCCTGAAAAGGTATCTACAAAAACTAACATATACTTGTGCCCATATTTTCCGGGTTTCATTTCTGTAAAATCTATTTCCCAATAAATTCCTGGTTCCTTACCTCTTTCTCTTTTCCCTCTTCCCATTCTAGTTCCTCCCACACTAACTGCCTGGCCTTGAGCGCATCTATCAACTACATCCTGAACCATACACCCTAATTTAGAAACCTGGAATTGCTTGCCTATAAGGTCCTTGAGTTTGCATATCCCCAAATGAGTACTCTGATGTATCTGGTCTACTAACTTCTTACCTAGTCTTCGAGGAAGAATTATTTTTCCTGCCTTAGCCCAGTCCCCTTTGTAGTCTAATTTAGCCCATTTTTGTAAATACTTTAAATCTTCTTCTGAATAGTCCAGTTTTTCTGGTAGGGCTAGAGCCGGGAGTGTAACCAGCTCTTGCACTGTTTCTCGGGCTGCTTGCTTTGCAGCTCGATCTGCTAAATGGTTTCCTTTTGAAATCAGATCAGTCCCCTTTTGGTGTCCCAGGCAGTGCATAACAGCCACCTCTTTTGGGACCCAAATAGCCTGGAGGAGAGCCAATATTTCTCCTCTGTTTTAATTCCTTTTCCTTCTGCTGTTAATAGGCCCCCTTTTTTATAAATAGCCCCATGTATATGGATAATAGCAAAGGCATACCTGCTGTCCGTATAGATGTTGGCGGTTTTACCTTTGGCCATCTGCAGTGCCTTAGTGAGTGCAATCAGTTCCGCTTTTTTTGTGCTGAAGTTCCACGTGGCAGGGCTGCTGTCCAGAGTTCCTGCTCAGGAGAAACCACCGCAGCCCCTGCATACCTCTTTCCATTGACCATGTAGCTACTCCAATCTGTGAACAGAGTCATCTCAGCATCCGGGAGGGGAATATCTCTGAGATCCGGCCTTATTCCTGTGACTACCTATTCCTTATTCCTACCCACAGTAGTGTGGGTGGTCAGCCAGCTCCTCTGGCAGCAGTGTGGCTGGATTTAGCACCACTGGGGGCTGGAAGGTCACTCTTGGTTCGTTGAAGAGGAGGGCCTGATACCCTGTCACTCGGGTGTTCATCATCCATCAGTCGGGTGGAGTCTGGAGAAGGCCCTTGATAGCGTGGGTGGTGGTCAAGATGAGATTTTGACCCAAAGTCAATTTACTTGCATCCTTGACCAGGAGGGCCGTTGCAGCAATTATGCGGAGGCAAGGGGGGAACCCAGCTGCTACTGGATCTAGTTTCTTGCTAAGATAGGCTACTGGCCTTTGCCAAGGCCCCAGAGTCTGAGTCAAAACTCCTTTGGCCACCCCTTCCTTTTCATCCACATACAAGGGGAAGGGCTTGGTAACATCTGGGATGGCCAATGCTGGGGCACTCAATAAGGCTGTTTGTAATTCCCGAAATGCTCCTTCTGCCTCAGCTGTCCACTCTATCATAGTGAGCCCTCCTTTTGCCAGTTCGTAGAGAGGTCGGGCAATCTCCGCAAACCGCGGTATCCACAGCCTACAGTAGCCCACCGTCCTGAGAAACTCCCTCACTTGTTGGGACATGGTGGGGCGGGGGTATCGGGTGATTACCTGTTTCCTGGACTCAGACAGTGAACGCATTCCCTCGTGGAGACCAAAGCCTAGATAAGTGGCATGGCTCTGACAGAGCTGTGCTTTCTTCGCTGACACCCGATACCCTTTTTCCTGCAGAGTCTATAAGAGAGCTCTCGTCCCCCGCAAACATGACTCATAGTCCTCAGCGGCTACTAGCAAGCCATCAACATACTATAACAGAGTGACTCCTGGATTGGAGGTTCTGTACTCACGCAAATCCTCATGTAGGGCCCGTCGAAGATAGTGGGCGAATTCTTGAACCCTTGGGGAAGTCTTGTCCAGGTGAGCTGGTCCTTCCTGTGGGTCAGACCACTCAAAGCAAAAAGGTGCTGAGAATTCCTTTGCTAAAGACATGCAGAAAAAATGCATCCTTGAGATCTAAGACAGTATACACAGTTCTTTTGGGGCCCAGGAGGGAGAGTAGGTTATAGGGGTTAGGCACCATTGGGTGGATATCTTCAACCCGTTTATTAACTTCCCGCAAGTCCTGGACGGGTTGGTACTCCCCAGTCTCGGCCTTTTTGATGGGCAGCAAAGGTGTGTTCCGTGGAGATTTGCAAGGAACTAGGATCCCGTCTCCTCGGAGGCGGTTAATGTGTTTTCTGATCCCTTCCTTTGCTTCCCGGGGAAGGGGGTACTGCCGAATGTGAACAGCCGTAGCTGTCACCTTTAATTGTACCACCACTGGAGGTTGTTCCTTGGCCAAGCCAGGGGGCTTCCCTTCTGCCCAGACCTCGGGAAACTCGTCCTGTAGGATTTGGAGAAGGCTCCCCCACTTTGTCTCTTCTGGTTTTGAGACTGGCTCGTAAAGGAGGTATTCATCTACTGCTGCCATAAGCACTTGTACAGTGGGTTGTCTTAAGGTTACAGTCATGCCTCCTTCCGAGAACTGAATGCCAGCTCTTAACTTGTGGAGGAGATCTCTTCCTATCAAGTTATTTGGGGCATTAGGGAGGACCAAAAATCGATGTTTAACTACTCCCAAGGCCAAATTTAAAGTCCTTTCTGTTGTCCATTTATGTCTCTCTGTGACATTTGCTCCTTGTACCCAAACTTCCTCTCCAGATAGTTTTCCCATAGATTTAAGTAATGATGAAAATTGGGCTCCCGTGTCCACCAAAAAATCAACTGATTTCCCCTCAACTTTAATTTTTACTCTGGTGGCCAGCATTGCTGTTTTCTTTTTGGGGCACTCCCTGGCCCAATGTCCTTTTTCCTTACAGTAAGCGCACTGATATGAATCTAAGTCTTCCTGCCTGCCTTCTCTGTGCTTAGGCTTTCCTTCCATTTACTATCCCCTACCCTTCTCCTCCCCACCTCATGTAATGCCAAAACCTTAACCAGTCTTTTTGTCTGTTTTTCATCCTCTTGTGCATCCCTGTTGCTAAACACTTTTTCTGTTATTCCCACTAACTCAGTCAGATTCTTCCCTTCAAATCCTTCAATTTTCTGAAGTTTCCTATATCTGGGGATGACTGACTGGCAAAGCAAGATTGTCTAAATGAGCTATCGTGCAACTTCCCTGAAGTTTACCTCAAGTTGTCTAGCTTAAGTAAACAAACATTTAAAGACAATCAAATCTAGAATTTAACATCCATAAAGGTGTATTATTAAACATAATTTTTCTCTCTAAAATAACCCTCATTTTCAGAGATAGCCAAATAGAATAGATATGGTAAAGAGCTGGTGAGATGAGAATTTACAATGTAACTGGCAAGAAAATCAGGTTACTTCTGTGACACGTAACATTTCTATAATCACAATATCAAGTGATGATCTATCAACATATTAAAACTTTAGGAAATGCATAGCATTTTCCCAAATGTAACCCAAGGTTTATCATTGGTTTAAATCTTGTCAACAATTGCTAAAACCTTAGAAAGTTTTAAAACACATACCTAAATATAATTAGGGATGTTAAACACCTGGTAAAACAGAACATAGAAACTGAATTTTCTGAGCAGGCAAAGAGAAAACCATAACAGATCAATTATCTTAAGAAAACTTTGTCTTTTTAAACAGAGAGAAAACCAGCTTTTCTATACCAGTATCTTTTTTATTTTTTTTAAGTATGCAGATAATGAGTTTACTAGGTTTCCCTCCCATCGTGAATGATGTCGCAGACAAAGGGAGGGGGATCTTTCAGATGCTGTCCTGCTCGCGTCCCTCACAGGAACTTAGGAGTGTCTTAGCTAAGGTCTGTCCGTATAAACCCCGGACCAGGCTACTCTGTGGAGTAGATGACAGTTATGCCATATGAAGCCCTGCGAGACTCAGGGTACAGCCCACTCAGACTCCATAGCGGAAGCAGTGGAGCCATACAGACACATTCACACAGTCAGGCACTCTTCAGATTCAAACAGGTTGGACATCCTCCCCTTTGGGTATCCCTGGCTAATGGGAGGTGATCAGTCTCCCCTTCCATTCTTTTATGAATGGATTTAGCTCCAACAGTGGCCTCGTGGCTGTTTTTCTCTCTTTTTACATATCTCCTACTTTTTACATACAGAGTTGCTTTTCTCATTTCCATCAGTCTTAATTACACTTAACAGAATTTTGTACTCTTAGAAATACCTTAACCTCTACTGAAGACTAAATATAAACCAATTGTGAGTTGTTACAACAGAATTCTTTAGATGGCAAATTTATCAATCAGTTAAGCACAGAATGTGTTCACCAGCAGATTTCAAAAGCACAAACCCAGTTCCAGCAGCCAACGCTCTAGCATTTTATCCCATTTGGTTAAAATCTACATGGTTAAGACCTACAACAAATTTAATTCCATTTGTCATTCAAGCAACCCTTCACAGTTTCAGGTTACCAAAGACTTCGGAAGCCACTTTAACAATTACCCATTAAAACCTTGAGACAGACAAATAACCATCTCCATTTCAGATGCCATGCTCTCCCGCCAGCAAGGGGGAGGGGCTAGGCAGTCCACGTCAGGCCAGAGAAGGCAAGGAATTCCCCAAAACAAAGGGAGTTTAGGCAGCTGCTTGGGAATATTCCTTAAAGTCTCTGTCTCAAGGTCGGTTCATCCCGCAGTGCCAGTTCTGCTTACCAAAAGTGGCCCGCTAGGCACTCATATTCCACGCCCGGCTCCAATGAGTATCAGCATTGGGCACCTTAACCCAGCATTAGACTAACCCCAGTTGGCTCCAGTCATAGCTCTTAACACATGAAATGAGTGAGCGAGAAGCCTCACATCTATTACGAAGAACGGAGAGATGAAAGTCAGAGTCCCCTTACTCTCTGCTTGCCCCATTCCTTCAATCATAACAAACAACACAACAGACAACAAAAGGACCAGGCAAAGACAACCACAGGCCCAACGATTCTTACCCAGAACCTGCCACTGGTGGAGGCTTTCTTTATCCCCCGACCACCTAGGGGGACTCGAACCCCTCAACCGTCCAGGGGGACTCGAACCCCATGGCCGTCTAGGGGGACTCGAACCCCCCGACCACCCAGGGGGACTCGAACCCCCCTTTGATCTCCTAGGGGGACTCGAACCCCCTGACCGTCTAGGGGGACTTGAACCCCCCGACCACCTAGGGGGACTCGAACCCCCCAACAGCCCAGGGGGACTTGAACCCCCCTTTGATCTCCTAGGGGGACTCGAACCCCTCATCGATCTACCAGCAGAGGGATGGGGCATCCCCGCATCCACTCCAGCCCTGGGGAGCATGGCTGTGTCCAGCTTCTCCCCGGTGAGCCATACCCTGGAGCTCCAACCAGACAGACAGATAGGATCCCGTGATCTTACCTCTGGAGGCTTTTCCCAAAAATTCTGATGCTGGCTCAGTTCTCGTTGTTTGAATCTGGGTGCCCCCTCCAATGTTAGGGTCCGTAATCAAAGGAGCGAGACTGATACAAAGCGAAGGTCAAGCAAAGCTTTATTTTGCGCCAAGCATCGAGAATTAAACTGACCGGTCTTGCAAAGAGGTGACCCCTCCCAGCCTCACAAACTAACTTTTATAGAGGTAGTTTAGCCAGGCTATACACAGGTGGCCAATGAGATTGCAATACACAGAGAAAACTACACAGTCATGCTAAGTCTGCCACACACAGAAAAAAACTGCTAGGTAACACACAGGTGGCCAATTGAATTTCAATTTACCCTAGTAGATATATGCGTGCCCCACTGATTGGATGTCTTCACCTGGCCTGACCCTCCCTTGTATCTAGGCTTTGCAAGTAAGTTCCTCTGGGAGGGGCAGGGTCAATCTAAGTTTACTGCATAGGGTCAATCTAAGTTTACTGCAACAAAATGGCTCCCTCTGGCCAACCAGGCCCTTACACCCCTCACTTCCAGCACCACAGTAAGTCCAGGCTGTCCCCTAAGGATTTCTTGTAGGAAATTACCATATCGATGCAAACTTGAAAACCCACCTCTTCTCCATTGCCGCCCTACACTGGACACATATACAAATATATACACAATCTCTCTCGCACAAAACTTCACAAGTTTATTAGATAGTAGTAAAGTACCAGGGGAGAGGCTATATTTCATGCAGAAGAAATTTATAATCTCTATTTGAAATTTCTATTACAACAGTCCACCCTTATCCATGGTTTCACTTTCTGTAGTTTCTGTAGTTCACTTACCTGCAGTCAACTGTGGTCCAAAAGCAGATGATTCTCCTTCTGACATGTCATCAGAGAGTCAATAGTGGCCTAACACTACATCACAGTGCCTACATCATTCATTTCATTATCTCATTACATAGGCAATTCATCATTTCACATCATCATGAGAAGAAGGGTGAGTACAATAAGGATAGGATATTTTGAGAGAAAGACCAGAGTCAAGTAACTATTATTATGATATATGGTTACCGTCATATTATTTTATTATTAGTTACTGTTAATTTTTTATTGTGCCCAATTTATAAGTTAAACGTTATCAGATTATGTATATATAGGAGAAAAAAATGTAGAGGATTTATGGGGTTTTATACTATCTGCACTTTCAGGCATCCACTGGGGGTCTTGGAACATATTCCTTTTGGATAAGGGAGGAGCTCCTGTACTGAAAATCTCTTTAAACCTCTCCTCCACCAAGAATATCTTTCTTTGTCCTTTTTGCTTTCCTGCAGTTTTTAACCTCTTCTTACTACTCTGTCGACTATGTCTTTCTCATTGGGTTTTCTCAGGAGCTCCAAATTTCTCTTCTCCTATTAATAAGAACAAGTGAGTTAAATCCAGATTGCATTTTTAAACTTGCATTCTCAAACCTAAGAAGCTGTTTTACGTATTTTGCCAAAGATTAGTTACTACCTCCTCCATGATATAGAGAGTAACTTGGGTGAGTTACTTAAACTTTCAGTATTTTGGTTTTCTTATCTGTGTAATAGAGATAATAGTATTAATCCCTTCATGTGTTTATCTTCCTCATTAAATTACTTAATACCTGTAAACTTAAACAATGCTAGCAGTTATGTGTTTATTCAGTGTTAATCATTGCAATTGCTGTGGTTGTTTATACTCCTTGGAAATCTCTATGGTTATACAAACTTTTTTTCTTGCTATTATTATATCTTTCTCTTTATCCTTTCCTTTCTCCCCCTACCTCCCTTCCCCTGGCCCTTTTGTGCTGTTAAATAAAACTAGTATGGAATCTCACAGAAAATTACAGCTTGAAAACCTGGGTCACATGAGAACAAGAAAACAGCAAGCAATGCATTTTTTTTTCTTTCTGTTCTCATAATGATTTTTTTTTTTAAAGATTTTATTTATTTATTTGACAGAGATCACAAGTAGACAGAGAGGCAGGCAGAGAGAGAGAGAGAGAGGGAAGCAGGCTCCCTGCTGAGCAGAGAGCCCTACGCGGGACTCGATCCCAGGACCCTGAGATCATGACCTGAGCCGAAGGCAGCGGCTTAACCCACTGAGCCACCCAGGCGCCCCTCATAATGATTTTGATCTCTGCTTCTCTGTCTCTCTCTCTCTCTCTCTTTTTTTTTTTATATGCTTTATTAATCTTTTTGCACATGACACAAATATAATGCCACTCCAAGGTGGTGGTTTAGAATCCCAAATCTGTATATCCTTATCTACTCTGGGAGAGAAAGTCTAATTAGCCCATATTATGTCAAAGGTCTACCCCTACTCCAGTTACCCTGTTTTTGAGATGAGTAAGTTCTTTAAACAAAAACAGAATCATTGGCTTCTTTTAAAAACACTCCTTGTACATAATTAAGCACCTGACCTTTAGGAAATGTCTCTTGTTTATCTTTTATCCCTAACATTAAGCGCAGTCTTGGCCTATAGATGATAGTCAATAAATGTTTATTGGGAGAATCAGGTATTTGCTTTGTGCAGAATTTCACTCACTAGCAAATTTTGTTAAAGTAACATTTTAGGGTTTTTAATAAACTGAGTTATTCTTACATGTGTAAGTGACTTTAATAAAAAAAAATAGGTGTGGTTGATGGGGAAGATTGAAAAAGCAGTCAAGGATGAAGTAAATTAATAGAGAATGAGAAGAAAATAAAGGAAAAGATAGAATATTCCAACAGAAGGGGTGCCTGGCTGGCTCAGTCAGTTGTGCATCCAACTCCTGATTTCAGCTCAGGTCTGATCTCAGGGTCATGGGATTGAGCCCTGTGTAGGAATTAGCACTGGGCATGGAACCTGGAAGAGTCTCTCTGTCTCCCTCTGTCCCTGAATGGGTTTTCTCTCTCCCTTTCTCAAGTAACAGTAGTTCCATCAATTGTTCTCAGTTATTCAAAGAGTTATGAGAATGAGAATTATAAACATTTCTTTTTTTATATGTAATAAGTCTTAAAAGTAATTTTTATGTAGTACTCAAAATATACATAATTCTTTCTCTTACCCATATCCAAATTTCTAGGATCATGTTTCATTTTACCTATTTTTCTAAATATATTGGAAATTTTATTTTTCTAAGATTTTATAAATTTCATTTCATCTCAAAGCAATCCATGCAACATGACCAGTATTAATTTAGAAAAATTCATTTATAAGGTCTTAAAACTAAACACACTTTGTTGCAATTCAAGGTACTTAATTTTACAATCATCTGAATGGTGAGTAGAATATAACCAGAAGAAACAGGCAGAAGAGAATCTTTAAATATACACATAAATAATTATTTAAATTTTTAGTCCTTATTCTTAGTCACACTTGTTACCCACAAAAGTCAAGCCATATTTTCATTATTAATGTATTGGTAAGGAAAAAAAAACAAACAAACTATAAACTAAACTAAATAGGAGCCATGGAATAGGAAAAAAGTGATTAGCAGCTTCTAGGGGATCAAAACTTTCACTACAGGAAATGAATGCCATTCCATTTCGATTTTACAAACAAATAGCTTAATTGAAAAGATTCTTTGTCTGTTGGAAAACCTTATCTCCCATTACATATTTCTTGTTCCATGTACCATTCCTAAAATATTTATTGATCAAACCTGGTTAATAATACTGAAATTCATCTGTCTTCAGAAATGCTTACAGATTTTTCAGATAAGTGGCTTAAATATTAGTTTTTAAGTGAATGAAGTTTGTGTGCATATGTATACTTATACATACACACTTGTTATATCTATTAGCTTTGTTAAAATAAAATCAATTACTACTTTTTAATCACTAACATATATATAACATAAATGTCTTCCTAAACATTTTAGGTTGTTGAACCCCCTCTCTATTTTGTCTCACAACTTAGAAACCTACTCCTAGATGATAAGAGTACAATATAAACAAATACTTTTGCTCTTCCACATTTTTCTTTTCCTAAGGGACTCCCGGAAATTGCCCAAGGAAATTATCACTTGTTATGTTGAAAATCATTTGAAAACCAAAGAACTAGTTAACTTTTGTCTAATAACTTTTTTTTGTCTAATAACTTTTGATTAAAATTTGTTATATTTATAATTTATATTTATTTATATATGTTATGTTTATAATTTATAAGTTATGTAGCATAACATAAAACTGTCCATAGACAAGTGTTGTGATAAGCAAGTTTGCAAAACAAGTTACATTTGTCTTGCAGTAGTCAAAATACTTGTTGTTTGTTCTTCTTTCCCTCTGATGTCGGAATCCAAAATTTCCTAGAGTTCACATGAAGGCGTTTCTGATAAATGCCCCACAGTTGACACCTCATCTCTAACACATTCTTTTCATCAATACATCTTACCAGTTTCTTGATGCCATGTTTTCTGCATTCTAAGATTATTTTCTGGTTAAAATATTCTGCTTTTACATTTCTAAACAAAAAAAGAGATAAAAATAGGTGAGCCATAGAGTGGTGCATAATCCAGAGTCACTATTTGGTCACCCAAAAGAAATACAAAGCAATTCCATGCTTTGTTTAGGACACTTGAAAGACGTGGCAGCAAATCCAGCATCATTTATAGCAATAGCTTACAATATCTTATTTTTCTCTCCTATCTTTTCCCTCTTCCACCTCTAATAGGTGAGCTTTCTTCTTTGGTCACTCCTCCCCATTCATACTGTTATCACTTCCCTCTCTCTTAGTATTTAATTGATGATTCTCCTTTCCTTCCCTATTTTGTTTTTCTTTCTCCCCCATGGGTGCTTTTTCCTAAAAGACTATTCTCAATCTCTTTATCTCAATCAAAATCTCCATTTGCCTACAATTATATTTAGATAACCATATAATCTTTCTCTCCGGACTGGCGTTTGACACTATATTCTATACTCTGCATTTTAAGGGCATACTTTGATTGGCTCTTGTATCTATTCATAAAGTCTCCAGGCTATCTTAGTTTAATTATCATTTGGCTTTGTTAGTTAAATTATCATTTTCCAAACACCTGTACTTTGAATTCTTCACTAAAAATGACCTGCTAATTTCTATAGATATAGTTTACTAAAGCTTACATTTGCTCCGTCTCTTCATTGATATGAATGTACCAATTTATTAAAAGTTTTCATGACTGCCACCTACATGTTTATAGTACCCTCTTAACCCCTCTGTCAGTTGTCACACTCTTACCTCTTCAAGTAGGACTACTGAGTGTCTCAGATAGATATTATTAAGCACATCGTACTAGCCCACTGAAAACAGTGAGAGACAGAGAGAGGATTTGTTCATAATAGCAAATTAAATTTGAATAATACCAAAATCTTCAAAATATCATTCACTACTCCTATACCAATAATCTCTAATCTGTCAAGACATACACTCCCAAATTTGTCTTTGCTTATAATATTGATATGATCTAGAATGCTCTCCTTATCTTGGTCTTGTAAAATCCTATCCATTAGTTTAAAATGATTTGAATTGACAATTGCATTATGGAGCTTTTTTTTTTTTTTAACTCTACCTA
Source organism: Enhydra lutris kenyoni (assembly GCF_002288905.1). Taxonomy (NCBI): domain Eukaryota; kingdom Metazoa; phylum Chordata; class Mammalia; order Carnivora; family Mustelidae; genus Enhydra; species Enhydra lutris. The sequence goes on along the minus strand of NW_019154124.1, from coordinate 13,520,384 downwards.
TTTAGAAAACTTTGTCCCCCAAGCATTTTTTTTTTTTTTTTTTTTTTTTTTTTTTTTACTTTATGCAATGTATTTAAATTTTATTCCATGACTGCCTCTATGGTTCTTAAAATAAATAATGCCATTACCAATGTAAAATCTTACTTGGTTCGGTATATTTCTTCTTACTAGTATCTCTAAAGAGGTGAATGGGAGAAAGAGATTTGAGGCTTGAACTGATGAGAACGGTCTGATAACTTTAATTCAGTTTCCCCAAATTTCAAAATTCTATTACATGTAATGTTAACAGTTTATTTTACATAAATACAGCACCTAAAACACCTCAACTTATTTATTTTAATATTTTGAAACTAAGTATTTAGTTCATGACTTTGGCCAATATTTCCATATGGATTTTTTATATAATACATCATAAATTTAATTGGAAACAGTACATAAAATCTACAAAATATTTTCCCAGGTAATATTTAGCTGAAGATATTATTTCTTGCTATGGTGCTTTTAGTCTCCAAGAATCCATAGCTGTAAAATGAGAAAGGAACAATGCTTATTTGTTGCTGGATAAGACCAAATACTGTCAGTTTATGTATACTAGTTCACTGATTTTGCACAGTTGGGATGTAGTGATCTTCGGTTCTATACTAGAAGAACCTGAGTGTGAGAGAGATTAAGTAACTTTTGCAGTATTATATGGCTTCTAAGAATCCCAAGTGACATCTCCAAGTCTGTGATTTTCGCTGTACTGTTGTCTTATTTAGATAGGGACACCATACCTTTTGAAGGTGAACACCTAGTAACTGAAAGCCAAAGCTTTTGTTGTTTGTGGTTGTTATTTCTACTTTCTTATACTATACTTATGTAAACTTAATTATGGGATTTGGGTAGTTAAAATATCAAGATTCCCATCCACTTATAATGATTAGCTATTTTGTGGATACTTCCATGTTAATGGACATGAACTTCTATTGATTTTTCACTTGATGTGTTGTGGTCAGAAAACATACTCTGTATGATTTTAGTTCTTTTAAATTATTGAGATGTGTCTTATGGTCCAGGATATAGTCTGTATCAGTATATGTTTTGTGGGTGCTTGGAAAGTATGGGTATTCTGCTGATGTTGGATGAATTGTTGTACAGAAGTCAGTTACATGCTGTCGAATAATGGTATTGCTGAATTCTTCTGTATCCCTGCTGATCTTCTGTTCAGTTGTTCTATTGATTATTGAGGGAAGGGTGTTGAATTCTTAAACTGTATTTGTTGATTTGTCAATTTCTCCTCTCAGTTCTATCAACTTTGCCTCATATATTTTGCACCATTTTGTTTGATGCATATGTATTTATGATTGCTATGGCTTCTCTATGGATTGGCCCTTTTATCATTATGTAATGTCTCTTATTTTCTCTGGTAATTTTTTTCACCCTTAAGTCTCATTCATCAGATATTAATATGCTGATTTTACTGTTCTTAAAACTGTACAGTGTTAGAGAAGTACAAGTACCAGATGATTTCACTCATATGTGGAATTTGAGAAACAAGACAGATGACATAAGGGAAGGAAAGGAAAAATAAAACAAGATGAAAACAGAGAGAGAGGGGAACCATAAGAGATTCTTAACTATAGAAAGCAGACAGGGCTGCTGGAGGGGAGGTGGTAGGGGGATAGGGTAACTGGGTGATAGGCATTAAGGAAGGAATTTGATGTGATAAGCACTGGGTGTTATATGCAACTGATGAATCACTAAATTCTACCTATGAAACTAATAATACACTATATGTTAACTAAATTGAATTTAAATTAAAAAAATTTTTAAAAAGAAAAAACTGTACGGTGTAATAGTTTTTCTTATAGAGTATGTATCTATTGCCATAATCAATTATTAATAGTTATATGTAACAATCATTATATTAATATAAATATTAATATGGAATAGATGCTATACTGATTATAATAATAAAATAAATCATCCTTCTTCTTCTTCTCTTTCTTCTTGTAATTAAGATGGCATCTCTGTATTTCTATCAGTATTACTTAGGTGTGGCTGACTCATTAGTCTTTGCTTCTGTACACTGTGCTGCTGTCACCAGAAAACTATACTTTCTGGACACCCAAGAGTATTATGGATTGTATCCATGGAGACCATTGGTCTAATGTCTAATTTTAAGAGGATAAGGGAATGAGAATACCTTATTCTGCACCTCCCAAAACATCAGCCAAGTGACTCAGTTACTCAATGTCCAACTTCTCAGTCAATATGCTTGAGCCTTGTTACATGCCACATTGTATCAACATGTGAAGGGACTAATACTTCTGCAGGGGGGGCTGGCAGTCCCAAGGATAGGCTACTATAGCTCTCTTAAAAGCAAACCTGGATCCCTCCAAGATGGACTGGGAAGCCTCAGAAGGAGATGGTTGATTATGAGTCAAGACCTGGAGACTCCCTGCCCCATTTCCCTGTAGCCACCCAAAGAGTCATGTTAAGAGTTCCTGGAAGATGAAAAGTAAGAAGTGAGAATAGTGGCTAGAATCCCAAAACAGGGAAGGAAAAAGGGAGATTGTTAGGAAAAGACTGGCCAACCTGGAGGGAAGGCAGAGTACTTTCAGAAGGAAATTCAGAGCTGTGTTTTAGGGTGGTTTCAGTCTGAGCATCTCTGGGTTGTGGACCCAGTGCTCTTTCACTGCATCACACTGTTACTTATTGGTTTGTTTCAACAAAAGTCTAATACTTCAGGTTACAGGAGAAAACACCTGTCATACCCTCATGGCACAGCAAAGGGACTAATTCAAACCCAACTTATGCCAGGTTTGGAGGCAATAAAACACACAGCAGTTGTCAGGGAACAGTTCCCTAACCCTGACAGTATTGACCTGAAAATTCTAGGGGGAAAAATGTATCAATACGATCAATGTGAAAAGCCACCACCCCTCTTCAAGTATAACCAGTGTGCTGTCCTCCCCCAGGAATTAAAGAACCCTGGTAGCAGGGGGAACATATTAGAACAAAACAAAACAAAACAAAAATTATACTGTTTATGTGTGTGTATATATAGCTCAGCCCAGTATAAAACAGAGCCACAAAAGCATGACCCACATCACTCCAGTGGGCATCCACTTGGGAAGAATACCCTAATTCTACAGTCTAGATGATATCGCCCACCCCTGGTACGGAGCTCACTACAGGAGAGAAATTTACCCTGGACACTGAGACCACTGCCTTAGCAATGCTCAAGGCTGCTTCTCCTAAGACTCTGAAACTTTGGACATCAGGCGTTTGTTTTGCTTCCTTTGGTGTTAGGGATTCTATTACATTTTCTTAGCTAACTCTTTCCTTAGCCATGATAGCTGCGCTCTGTCAAAACATACTAACCTATGCTCCCATGTCTAAAAGAAAATCTTACCGCGGTAACTGCTATCTGTGCCATTCTAAAAATTAATGGAGATTACTGCTCTCCTCAGGAGCAAACTGCCTCATATGGGTCCAGGCCTTGACCCAAGATGACCTCTCACTTCCCGGAGTCCTCTTTCTCTCCCCACCTCAGCTTTTCACACCACAGCTTCTGGCACTGCATCTCTGACCATGACCACCACAACTGTCCCTGTCCTCTTGGCTACACCCAAATTTTACAAAGACTTTACTGAACTATCAGTTCATACTCTTCAAAAGTCTAACAACTGGACCTGACTCTCTGCCTCAAGGAATACACCAAGATATTGTCACCATGGGAATATAACTCAGACTTTTAACACATTTAATAATGCCATCAAGACATTGTTAGAAACCTCAAACATTTCAGATCTGGTTTTCTTGACTAATGCCATATAAATGGGGAACTTGGTTATGGGCTGAACTACAAGGATTCCTTATGTTTCTACTTATTATCTTCCTTTTTACTCTCATAATAAAATATTTTCTAGAAAGATAAGGGCAACTTTTGCCCTACTTTCTGGAATCTCTTACTATTTGGGCCCCTCAAACAACCCAATAATTACTCTCAGAACTGATGGCAAGTCATCAAAGAGTCAATTGAAATATTGTTTTGTTTTGTTTTGGGGAACTTGGCTAGGGACTGGATCAGTTCCTCTTCTTGAGCAATTGATTATGTCCACATCCCTAACTCTTCAGTTATTAGGCTGTCATAATTTCTGTCCACTGTGCACCCACCCTAATTTACAGGACTTGGATACCAGGTAGCTGTGTACAGACCCTATTCCTTAGAACTTGTGATTTATTCATATTAGATAATCCACAAAGAGCTCACAAAACATGGAGCTAACTCCATCCCACTTACCACATAAGCTGCCGTCTAGAACTCCAGTGTGCTGCTTACAATGATTCCAGGTCCAACCCCCTGTATGACAGCCTTCTCTTGTTTGGAAATATAAGTACCAGAGAGTTTTGCCTTTCATCAGTGTTGTGTACTACTCTCAAAAAAGTCCTTAAATCTTGTAAAACAGTTGTGTATACCTCAAGTCTGATATACTATGTTATTAATTTTGACTATCTTTTATTAAAATAATAAAAATAAATTAATAGAAGGTAACTTCTGTGAAAATTAGAAAATTCCTTATTTTGTTTACCAATATTATTCTTGTCACAAAAATTACATGTTTATAAAATCTTTAAAAAAATTAAACCTTTAACAAAAATTACATGTTTAAATTTCTTCAGTTAGAATAGATTACATATTTTCGCACATTTACTGCACAAAGCATCAATGGTATCTGCATTAATATAACAATTGGAACATTGAGAAATTATGTTTCAGAAATTGAATGTTTCAGATCATATTTTTCTTTTTCTATAATCTTTCCACTCTAGCCATTAAACAATTATATATAGCCTAAAAAGCCTCTATCTGTAATTACCACCTAGCAATATGACTTTAATTATGAAAAATTATGAAAGTCCACAGATCAGAATTTTACTCACAAATGTTAGTAAAAGAAATAAATTTGGCATTGAAATTTTTCTTAATTGTTTACAAATTAAACGAAATAATTAACAAAAAATACTCTATCTGTGTATATAGTATATTGTTCCATATGAGAACTAGTAGAAAGAGCAAGAGAGAAAGAATATATAAAACTAAAAAATATGAAACTATGGAATTATATTATCATTCATTTCACTGTCTTAAATAATCAAGTAAATTAAACTTTTACATTTTTTAAGTTGACCCTTAAAATAGGGTTTGCTTCCATTTTTAGAGAGGCAGAAAGATGAGAGAAAATGGCTTAAATCCAGGGAGAAAGTCTCATCCTGTAAATATACACCACAAAACCACTGCAAAGCCCTGAAAATTATAAAGCTTTGGAGGGGCCCAGTATTCTGTGTAGTGGGGTTTCAATAGACACCAGTGAAGCATTCTGGAAGAATGACAATTCCATCAGAATAGTGGGTAAAAAGCCCTCTACTTCCAGTAACATTTTATTTGTAAACTCCTGTCTTTTAGAGTTAAGAAGATGCTGTTTTGTTTAAATTTGACAATAATAAGCCAAAATTGAAATAGATGTAGCTTTTAACATGTGCTATGTTACTTTCTTACAGGAAACTAATATATTATATATATATATATATATATATATATATATATATATACATATATATATTACATATATATTAATATATATATATATTTCCCTCTCAAGTATCCAACTATATTTAAAAATAAAGTTGGATACTTGAGAGGGAAAATTTAAAAGATGTAAACTAAGAAAGCATCATATTGCATCTGTATGTTGATTTAGAGTGTTCTAGTTATGTGCAAAATAGTTTCCCTCGTGTCAATATGATTTATTCTGTTACATCAGTTTCTTACTAATTTTTCTCTTGAAATATCTCTTTCCCTTCATTTGCTGCATATGCCAGGTATTTCTCAGTAACATGTACCCTTGGGTAAATGAATCTTATTTATATAAACGAGATCTAGACCAGAGAAGCAAGCAAACTACAGCCCTCATGCCGAATCTGACCTGCTGCCTGTTTTGTAAATCAGGTTTATTGGAACACAGTCATCCCCGTTCATTTATGAAATGTCTATAGCTGCCCTCCGACTGTAACCGTAGAGCTGTGTAGTTGCAACAGAGACTGGCCAGAAAGACCAAAATAGTTACTCTCTGGTCCATTACAGAAAAAGTTTGCCAATCCCTGATTTAGACCAAGTCTCTTCAATAGAAGGTTCTGTGATGATAGAAATTTTGTATCTGTGTTGATAAAAAGATAGCTACTGGCCACATGCAGTTAATGAGCAAACTAAGCGAATATGGCTACAGTGATTTAGGAGTTTAAGGCGTTTGATACATTTTTAATGCCCACATTTTATTTTGGCAGATCAACCCTAGTGACTTTGAGAAGTTTCTACCAGTATAACTTGTGCATATAAATAACTTACAGCACTAATACTGAAATGATTATTGGTGTTGTGATTGAAAGCTTGTAGTAATTGTAACTCTGATTGTTAATATTAAATTTATCTAGTGAATATTCTTTATTTCCTCTTCTGGACACTAATTTATACCTTTCTCTTTCCTCAGACCTCCAAATTGCCATTCCTTCCTTCACCATATCTCAACTTTTGAACTCACCTTTTAATTCATTGGGGAAAAAAAAAAAAAAGGTTGAAAGCACCACAATCTTCCACTATCAAATCTGCAAAACAATTCTTCCTTTTGCACTCAAATTTTTATATTCCTTCCTGTTACACTCTCTATCCATTCATATACTTTGTTCATTCATTTTAATTCCTCCAGAACACTCTTTTTTTTTTTTAAGATTTTATTTATTTATTTGACAGATCACAAGTAGGCAGAGAAGCAGGCAGAGAAAGAGGAGGAAGCAGGCTCCCTGCTGAGCAGAAAGCCCAATGCGGGGCTCCATCCCAGGACCCTGAGATCATGACCTGAGCCAAAGGCAGAGGCTTTAACCCACTGAGCCACCTCTCCAGGCACCCCTCTCCAGAACACTCTTATAATAATATCACAGTCTATCTGTTTTGCTGCTAATATGCATAAAATTTTTTTTCTTACAAAGCTGTGTACATCTAGGTAGGCTGACATGAGTTATTTCAAGCTACATTCCTAGAAGTGATATTTCTGCATTGTAGGATTTAGACCCTTTTAAGTTACTTGATATTGCCGAAGTGGTCTCCAAAATGATTGTGCCTATTTACATTTCTCCTACCAGTAAATGAGAAGTTTTCCCAAACCCTGGTCAAACTTGATATTGTGGCATTATTAAACCAATTTCTAGGAATGAAATGCTACCTTAGTTTTTTCATTTGCATTTTTTAAAAATTCATAAGTAAAATCAAATGTCTTCCCATCTGTATAGCGCTAGTTCTTCTAGCATATCACTTTGCTATGTGAAAAAAATCTATATACTTACTGATAACATTATTCTCTTTCTAATAGTGCATTATTACAAACACTGCTCTAGTGAAAATACAGAAATATCTTGTTATCTGTACTCTCATTATCCAAGTATTTGGTATAACTTGCAAAACTTTCTATTCCAAAGTCATTTTTTTAGGGGTAGTGGGCATGCAGAAGGAGAGGGAGAGAGAAAATTTCAAGCAGACTCCCTGCTATGCTCAGAGATTTACACAGGCTTATTCTCACCACACCAAGATCATGACCTGAGGAGAAATCAAGAGCCAGACACTTAACCACCTAAGCCACCCAGGCATCCCTATTTCAAAATCATTACTGAATCAAGAACCTGCATCTCGGTCTGGCATATAGAATGCATCACAAATAAACCTCAGTTGTTCATTAGGTAGGATCAGGGTTATGCCTTATGAGTGTTGTTTAAAATATCATGAATCAACACTCATCTTCTCAGGACTTTTTTTTAGAGGGTATAGCCTTTCCTAGGCCCTAGCATGAACCTTTCAGTTTCCTGAACTACTTCACAAATTCTCTTCCCTCTTCAAATTGTCAACAACTTTGTCCAGACTGCAGTCTCAGTAATGACTTTCCTTATAATACCACTGATTTAAAAAAAAAAAAAAAAAAAAAAAGGAAATCCACAAAACCACTTGCATCTATACTTACATATTAGGTCTTTTCCTGTCCCTGTGTACAAAACATCACTGCTGATATTGAAGACAAATCCCTCCACAGCCTTGCTAGATCTTGTCATTGAACTCCTCAGAGCTTTGTTTCCTAAAACGTCCAATTTGTTTCTAGTACATAATCAAATTTTCACTCTTTCCTGGATTATTTCTATCAGCATATAGCCATATTCTAGAAAGCTTTCTTGGAACCCCCATTCTTTAGTTAAAACCCTATTATTGTACTTCTCTATAGCAACACTCTTGGAAGAAATTTTCAATTTTCTTGGTCTATTTCCTTAGCTTTCACTATTTTACCTTAATAACTGCACTAAAAATCACCAAATTACCAAGTCATCTGTCCTTATCTTAACTTCTCAGTAACTATTAATTTCCTTTCAAGCACCTTGAACTTCTTCCTCCAATTGGCCCCTAAATTGCATTCCTACTTCATTTGCTAATTATTCCATGATCTTTGTAACTTACTTCTCTCCCACATGTCTAACTTATCAGGTGCCTCAGAGCTCACCCTTGGCCCTTCCTTCTGTAATTTCACACACTCCCTACAAAACTTTATCCAGTCTCATGACTTTAGATACCATCTATCTATTTTTGACTTCCAAATGTATATCTCCAGGCTTAACTACTTTCTTGATTATGATGACCACTAAATAATACATAAAATTATAAAATTATTATATTGTGCACCTGAAAAAAATATAACACTGTATGTTAGTTATACTTGAATTTTAAAAAAAGCCACAAAGTAGAACTTTTTCCCCACATATCACCCCAGTCTTTTTTTTCTCCCCATCTCAGTGAATGGCATCACACTTCTCTTATTGTGTTAGATCAAAGGGCAAGAAGCCATGATTAACTTCTCTTTTCTTAATATCCTATACGCCAACAACCATTTAAAAAACTATTTAATATGTACAGGGTGGTAGAAACTTTGTCTGTCTGCAAAAGCAAGAGTGGTTTACATTATAGGTGCTTGTCAAATATCTGTTGAACAATGAATGAATACAACAATAAAATTATTTTTTAGGCGAAATATGTAAATCTTTTCTTAAACCATAGTGAGGTTCAGAACAAAGGGAATGAGGTGTAGCATTGCTTTTATATGCTTATGTAAAAAAATGCTCTAGAAATAGTCAATTGAGATTGTGATTATTTATGTCTTAAATTGATATTCCACTGGCATAATGGTTACTTCTCTACTTTTTCAGGTGTGTTGTTTTTGGCTTCCCTTCCTGGGTGGATTTCCTGATATTTTATGCCATTTCCACATCTTTCAATCTAAATATATAATTTAAGAAAAATTAGCCATTTATGGAGTAAAGATAGTCCCTGGTGACATTCCCGGGTATCTAGCAAAAGAAAAAGGCACACATAATTATCCAAGATGGATGTATAGTACTTCTGACAGCACAGGTTAAACAAAGAGTTGACAAATTCAAAACAGAGCAATTCCAATTCTTCATTAGAACTCTTGAGTTCTGGTGATGAAATATACAGTAGTAGTTAATTATTCTGATTTAGACTAGTAGGAAGGGAAGGACACTATACGTTGTTATATGAATAAAAAAATACTTTGATGGGTCACAGAATCTTTCAAATACTGAAGTTTGAGCCTTTTAGCTAATATACACTGGAGTAGTGTAGTGGATATCTGTTATTCCTATCTTGCTGGCACTCTTTGTTTCTTTTCCTTTAAGAAGGACAACTACTTCTTTCTCTGGGTGGAATCTATAATCACCTGGCTTCACTTCCTCAATATCATTGTACATATGAAGAAAAGTGTCCAATTTCCTTTTTAAATATTGATAAAAATCTTGGGAAAGGGATGCTATGCACTTCCCTTTGGCATTGCTAAGTGTAAGTATAACCCAAACTATATCTGGTGATGGCAAGGACACAAACTACTTGAGCATGAAACCATCATAAAGTAAGATTGAGCATGGAGAGGGCACAAAATAGAGGCTTATTTTACAATATTTGGTTGCACTACTACATTATTTGTATTCCTGGATCTGGCTATGACTAAACGATCCTTAAATTTTTATGTTTCTGGGCCAATATATTCTAGTACTTCTTGATTTTTTTGTCTCTTGTAACCAAAGTGTCCTTATAAGCATAAATAAAGATAAGGTTTCTATGTAAATATTTATGTGATTTTTAAAATAATTTGTAATTAAAATGCATTAAAGTTATTTTCAAAGTATTCAGTATCACTAGAAACAGAAAATATAAGCATTTAGAACATTTGGGTTTTATTTGAAATGACAACATAGCAAATTGTTTCCAAAAAATCAACTAATAACACACAGCCTAAATGTAATTCTCACATTGTGGATATACTAAGAAGAGAAGAATTACATTAAGTGATTGGATTATTAAATGCATGATTTTCTTTATTCTGTCATTGTTACTTCTTAGTCTTCTTTCTGCATCTCTTTTTTTTTTCTCAGGTGCTTTTATTACTCTTTAAACTGTGTGTTATTTCATCCACCTATATGATCGCACCCCGACTAACATGCTGACTTCCGAATTTGTATCTTCTCCCAGATTTTCAAGTTTTTGCATACCACTGTTGCTGACATTCTTTCTTACAAAAAAGGCTTAATTTATTGCTGTTAACTCTTAGTCTCATGTGAAATCATTATTAATATTACTGGGTAGATATCAAGAGAGAGGAAATCTGAGAGAGTAACAGCTTTAAAATCTGTTAGTGTACAAAATGATATAGCTAAACAGCAAGTCAGAAGAGGCTGGGCATGCTCATTAACTCCTTCTCCCCTGGCTCCCTTGCTGATCTGCTTATGCTGGATAATTAAATCTAACATTAATGGAACAGGTATGTCCAACTCATGAGTTGGGCGGCATGCCCAACTCGTTTCCCACCTTCTCTTCTCAAAGCTTTTCTAGTCATGTAGGGGCCATCTAAATTAATAGCCACCATATTCAAATTCTGGGGGTGGCTATTGATTTGTCCCTCCCTAAATCCTGACAGCTAATCAAAGAATTTCCCCCTTCAGTGTTTCTCCAGTCATTTCTCCATTCTTTAGCCTAGATCCTATTGTCTTCATATTTTGTCTAAAAACTACAGCAACAAGAACAAAAAATAAAATAAAAATAAAAACTGCAGCAACCTCACACGGATCAAATAAGTTTCTCACTGACGTTTTCATGGAATCCTCCTTGGAGTAGATTAGGAACCCCTTTTATATACTTTCCCAATTACCTGTATATTTGGTGTCATTACATTTAGCACATATCACTTTATGTGTCTGTCTATTCCTCTAGATGAGGAGAAATTTCCCTTATTATTATTTTTGTTCAGTGGGGAAGAGGTAAGGGATCTTGAGTCCTTTCAAAATATGGCAAATAGCATTTACCAGGTTTTATTTCCATTTTTATTTAAAGGTAAACTTTTCTGGTAACTGACCAATGAAAAATCTAGGGAAGTTATCTAAGTTATTAAATTTTTTGTGTATTTTCAGCATTATATCTAGAGTTAATAATTTGCTTTATGATCCTCAGCCTTTTATACACATATTCTTCAACTAATGGCTATGTGATAGTATTCCTCAGATTCTGTGATTTTGGAACATGCTCAAAGTCATGTTTAATCCTCTGGATTATGAGATCTATAATAAACCTTAATGAAATTCCTCTTGAGCATTATATAATTTCAGATTTTAGAACCTGAGTCCAAGTTGAGATGTTCTCTTTGATGGAAATTTCCTTTTCCTCATTTCGCTCTTTATTCAAATATCACATCTTCAAAAAGGTCCTCCTAAACCATAGTTGCAAAAGAGCTGTCAGGCCGCTGGGTGGTTCGGTCTGTTAAGCATCAACTCTTGATTTCAGCTCAAGTCATGATCTCAGGGTCCTGGGAACAGCTCCATGATGGGCCCTGTTCAGCGCAGTCTGCTTGTCCCTCTCCTTTCCACTCTGCTCCTCCTCCTGCACATGCTGTCTCTCATAAAGAAAGAAACAAACAAATAAACAAACATATAGCTTCCTGTGTTCTCTGTGCTGAAAATCTTCTGCAAATTGTTTTGTGTCTTCTTACCTTATTGCATGTTCCTCAAAGTATTAATTGTTAACTGACATAATGTGATTTTCAATTTGTTTGTTTGCTTATTGCCTTTCTTACTAGAAGTTCCTGTGATCACAAATTTTATTCTCCATTTTATTTCCAAAGTCTGGAACACAGTGTAGCATATAGTAGGGCTACCATGGCTATTTTTTTTTAAATAAAGAACAACTGGAACATCAATTTGTATTTGTTTTATTTTCCACTCTATGTTGTTCAATAAGGTATTATATTTTTCGTTTGTGTTATTAATCAGTAGAGTTATTTCTCCTTTCCAATTTCAACTGTATTATTGAGGTTATCATTTCTCCATTTAATCTAAGCATAATATAAACATAATCATTTTGCCTTTTGCCTTACCATTTCGTTTTCCTTGTTTTTATCTCAGCATCTAGTGATAACCTTTCCTTCCAGTACATTAATTAAGTATTGTTCTTTTACTTATTTTTGATGTATTTAATTTTGATAGATCTTTATTGAATTATCTCTTTTATTATTTTATTTCTTGGCTAAATTGCAGAGGATGTGAAAAAACTGGTTAGTTGTAAGAGAACATTTGTATTTGGGAAAACTGTTCTCTCTTGGTTTCATCTTCTAAATTTAGTCTTATGGGGCAAAAAGGAAAAAGATAAACCATCAGTTTCACATCTTAAATTACACTGTCTAAGAATGACAAGTAAAAATACAGCACAGGATTTGTATAATGGCTGTGGAATGACACCCACAGTCCATTCATTTCTAAACAAAAGCAAACTCTGTATAGTGACTAGAATTGAGCAGGGTACTTTCAAATTATTGGTTAACCACATTAAAGGTGATGAACTGTAAAAAGGCAGTCACCAATATATCACAGTTTACAGTGCATAGACAATGCATTCATCAGTCACTCTTTATGACTGTTGTCATGCTTCCATTTTCTAACTCTCATGGGAGCTTGAGGTATAGGTGTTGGAAAAACAACAAGTAAACTCAGGAAACGTTTTCTGCTCTTGGGTACCTGTCACACTTCTGTACTTTGATTCATGTCAGGATTCAAAGGTAACTCTTAAAATCTGCCAGCTATTAAATCTTTCTTGAACTATGGTTTTTTGTCTTTGGGTTCATCTATTTCCTAACTAGTAGAAAAATACATATACCCATTTTAGCCTTTTGAGAGGAAAATATGAAGGTGCTATGGTGTTTGGAATGGATATTTTCCAAATTGGAATTTGATTTTGATTTGACTTGGTTTAACATTCTCTCTGTCTCTCTCTGGATTTAGAATGAAGCTTTCTTGAAAATTAAGTATTTTTGAGTATGTGAAGTTGGTTAAGAGCATGGATTCTAGAAAAAATTGTCTATATAAAAATCTTTTCTTTGTTCTACTGTCTGTGATGATTCTACTGCATGTGATTACATGATAACAAGTTATGTTTTCTCATTCTTTTTAACTATAAAATTATTTTAATATTGGTACTTAAATAATAGTGTTGTTGAAGGACTTAAATATATTAAGAGGTGAGAGCAGGAATGACATATTAGGTGCAATGCAAGTATTTGGTGTTATAATTACTTTTCAGATTTGCATTAGAGATTATTAGGTGTTACTTAGAAAAAAAAATGTAAATCAAAATGTAGGTGTTATTTAGGGAAAAAATAGAAGCAAATCAAAACATGCATAAGAGAAAATTAAATCACCCATTTAATATGGTCAATAATCAGACGGGGAAGGAAGTTTTTAAACTTATACCACTTGGATGTCAAAATGAGTTATAGAATGTTAGATCTACTTATGGAATATGAATTTTTATATAGTTCATAGCATTTAAAATATTCTATACAGTTTAAAATAATTATCCTATAGAAAACAGCATAATTATTATTGACATATTTCCATATTCCTATTTCTCTGCAATTTGGAAGTTTGTCTAAAGTAGTAGTGAATATGCCAATTTGTAAAAATATGATCAAGTAGAACAAAGAATGTCGGCTGACTTGAACTCTTTAAAAGAGATTAGTGGCTCCCTATCTTGTAAATAAATTCAAAGTAATATTTGGTTTTGATAGAGGAGGAAATTTCTTATCTTAATGTTAATTTGTTAAATCAAATATTGATAATAATACTCAGCAACTGAAATTAAATTTTTAAAAGTGTTTTTATTTAAAATACTGAAATTGCTTTTTTGGGTGCCTGGGTGGCTCAGGAGGTTGAGCCTCTGCTTTCGGCTCAGGTCATGATCCCAGGGTCCTGGGATCAAGCCCCGCATCGGGCTCTCTGTTCAGCAGGGAGCCTGCTTCCCCCCCTCTCTCTGCCTGCCTCTCTGCCTACTTGTGATCTCTGTCTGTCAAATAGATAAATAACATCTTTAAAAAAAATACTGTGAAATTGCTTTTTAGAAAAAGCATTGATATCTAATATCTCTGGGTACTCTGAAATACTTTTCTCAAATATGTATCTTAAACTTAGTACCTGTTGATTTAATTGGATAAATCTATAAAAAATGTGTAGTAAATCTTAGAGGATATACCTGGGTCTCAAGAGAGGTTTGTTCTAGGGACACAGTGGAAGATATCTTGACTGTAGAAGTGCCTGGCAAATCTCAGGAGATTTTAAATATTTTCTTCAATAGTATTACTTTGAACAGAGGAGGAACCCAAGTTTTGTAGAGCCCAAAGCCTAAACAACCTTGAGAATCTTCTTTAAGGGGAAAAACAAACAAATGAAAAAGCAAAGCAAAATTATAACTACAACATTGGTACTAATGGATATCTTGAAGAGAAAAAAATACAACAAAATATAAATACTTATAAGCTTCAAGTCTATAAGGATCACATTCATCATCAATAGAATTCATCATAGTCGATTATAATTTTTTGTCATTAAAATAGGGATGTTCATTTCAGTTTACAGTATTTTTATTCAATGATGAGATAGTGATGATTGTTTAGAGGTGTGTCCTGAATTTAATAGTATCTTCATCAATGTATTTTATATCTAATAGCCAATAAAAATATTTTTCAGGTATTTTCATGTATTTCATTCTTCTTCATTAGATTATCAAAAATCAAGTAGCATATTTATTAGTTTCTTTTGAAATGAGTATCTTCTTAAAGAATTACTACATCTAGTATTATCTTTTAAAAAGTACTTTTATCATTCATCTTTACTACCTTTATATCTCATTAATATTTCATCCTCATTTTTCTCAGTTCTTCAATCAATAAACTTTAAAATGACAAAAGAAGACAAACTACAAGAAAAAAAATGTGATGTGAGTGACTAAGTGTTAAAAGTAAACTGGATCCATTAAGCCTTCAGAAAAACACTAATAGGGGCGCCTGGGTGGCTCAGTGGGTTAAGCCGCTGCCTTCGGCTCAGGTCATGATCGCAGGGTCCTGGGATCGAGTCCCGCATTGGGCTCTCTGCTCAGCAGGGAGCCTGCTTCCCTCCCTCCCTCTCTGCCTGCCTCTCTGTCTACTTGTGATCTCTCTCTGTCAAATAAATAAAAAATCTTAAAAAAAAAAAAAAAGAAAAACACTAATAATATGTGAATTATGAAACCAGTGATATAGTCTCAAACTGACCTCATTTTTTAGAATCTAAGTCTAAATGTTACTCACTCATGAAGGTTAGAATAAGAACTTTTCATTCTGTATATTTATATGGCTTAGATGATACAATACTCAATATACACAACTATGTCATGCCCCAAATTCCATCATTTTGTAAATGTTACTGACATAAAATATAATAAAACTCAGGTCAAAAGTAATGCTGCAATGAAATAAATATTTAACCAGCGAGTAAATTTCATATAACAACTCCAAGCAAACATAACAAAATGGTTACCTTGAAAAAAAAATTATCTTTACTAAATCCTAAGAATACATTCATTCTCAAAATGAATAGTGAAGAATATTAGCATAACACTGCATACTCTTTAGTACTGTTTATAACCTAGGGAAACATTAAACAATTGATTCTAATCTGAACAGGGAAATGTTATTTTGAAAGGAAGGTGAACATGTTGATAATCCCATTAAACTCAAATGATATAATTAACTTAAATTCAGAAAATTAAAAAGGTTTGTTGGCTCAGGGAGTTGGTTTTTAAAAATCAGACCTTTCACCTCTAGGTTACCATTTTGAATCCAAACCAGATAAATAGAGACTGAAAATTGCTAACATATGATGTTAAGTGATGGCTTATAGGAAATGGGTTGGTGGTCTCAAGTTAATCCCATGGACAGGTACCCACATCATTAAAAAGACCATCAGAGTTTGCAGTAATTTATCTCTTTACATACAGGCTTAAAAGAAACAAAGGAATTACTTGTAAAAAATCTCTCAAGGGCAAAAAAGCAATTGGTTAAAATAGATTCAGAAAAAAAAATGTTTCAAAGTAAAACATTTTTACAAATGATATCAGAACCATAAAAATTCTAAGATTATTAGTTCAATTATTTTGATAAATATACATTTCAAAGCAGAAAATGATCCCTTGGATTTGTCAGTATTGGAAGATAATGAAGGAAAACAGAACAAAAGTTATTTGAGCAGAATTAACACAAAATTCACTGTGTGTGTGTGTGTGTGTGCCTGAGAATGAATAGATTTTCATAAAATGTTTTTAAATTTTATCAAAATATCCAGTGTAGCATTAAATATACTCACATATCTCTTAAATATAATGATTTTAAATTCAAGAGGACTACTTTATAATCGTCTGTGTGATGAAAACGTTTCACATTCAGTAAACTCAAGTTTGTTCCTATAAATTAAAATAGTCCTGAAATTCAATATAATATGCACTTGAACTAGGATTTACTTTAAGTCAATTCAATTAAACTCAAACCACAGAAGCTGAAAATCTTGAACTAGAAACATCTTTCACTATTTCCTCATGCAACTTTCCCTTTTTCCCATTTGACATTTGAATTTCCTTCTTTAATTTGTGGTCATTTTTTTTTTTCTCTACTTCAATACATTTAGGGACGGAGAAATTATTTTCATAAAACATTAAGTTCTATTCTGACATTGCTTGAGTGAATATTCTTAAATGTGTTGCATTGAAAATGTATATCCCAATCATATCCATCAAGGGGTCCTAATTCTGCCTTCTTTGGGGACATCAAAAAAGTATTTTGTCTTTTCCCAAAGATAGTATTTCAAATTGATTTTACCTTTCAGGCATACTCAGTTACTACCTAAAACTACATAGCTAACAGTTAAAGTAGCAATAGAAGTTTTGGCTTGCCACCTTCACCAAGTCCTGTGCTTTTAACCAAGATGCTATCCTGTCTTCACACTCCTGATGAGGAGGAGCACAATGATTTCATGAATGAGAAAGAAATAAACGCATGTTGCATAAATGCCACTCTGAAGGCATTTGATAAGGTTTTAAAGGGACAAGGCTTGGACAAATGGCTGGTTACAAAACTACAGAATATTGGGCAGGACCAGGCATGAGTAATTTACAAATTGCATGACTTGTTAGGTATTTCAGGGTCTGGGAGGAAGAGGAAGTAAACAAACTCCAAAATTCTACTTTATTATATTAAGAGATGTGGCACAATCAGCTGAATTAGGTTCCCAAGAGGAAGTACAAATTGCCCAACTTGGTGGAGATGAGTTTTCCTTTAGTCTTATGTTACCTAAGATTGAGGGAAGAGAGGACTTCTTTTTTTCAGCTTTATTGAGGTGTGACTGACCAAGAAAACTGTAAGATAATTAGAGAATACAGAGTGATAATTGATACAAATGTACACTGTGGAAGAGTGCCCCTCATTGACTTCATTAACACATTCATCAACTTAGGTATCTACTCCCTACCTTTTGTTTCTTCTTTTTTTGTTGAGAACATTTATGTTCTACTTAAGCTTTGTGAATTTCAATAATATAATACAGTGTAACCAGTTATAGTCATCATGTTATACATTAAACCCTCAGACCTTATTCATTTTATAACTGAAAGTTTGTACCCTTTGACCAACCTCTCCTTGTCTTCCCCCAGCTATTGACAACCACTTTTCTACTCTCTCTCTGT
The DNA here is from genome assembly GCF_002288905.1 of Enhydra lutris kenyoni. Classification (NCBI taxonomy): domain Eukaryota; kingdom Metazoa; phylum Chordata; class Mammalia; order Carnivora; family Mustelidae; genus Enhydra; species Enhydra lutris. The sequence goes on along the minus strand of NW_019154124.1, from coordinate 13,502,206 downwards.
GTTTGACTTTTTCTTCTTTTTTTTTTAGACTCACATATAATTGAGGTATCAGACATACATTGCATTTTAATAAATCTAAATTTTTAGATAATTGAAATAAGGATTCTAATATGAAATTCCAAATGGAATTGAACATATTCTGGTGAACATGTATTTTTTAAAAAATTAATATTCCACTTGTGAAACAATAGTGGATTCAGTAATTTTCAGTTCTTTCACAAGTTCTTTCACAAAATCATTCTACTGTAAATATTTGAGTTGTGGCCAGGAATTGCTAATGTGTTAATTATGGAGACTCAAGTTTTTAAACACCTCCGTGGATCTTTAGAGATGTTATGGAGCTTTAAGATAATGTAAAAATTTAAAAAATTGAAGTCCACAGAAATTGATTCATCCACACATAATAGTTAATAAATAGAAACTCTAGAAATTAAATTCAGAAAGGTAAGTGGATCAAATCTGAAACATTTTATTCCAATGGTTTTATGCCAGTAAGTCAAAGACCGCAGATGCTTGAGGTTTCCATATAAAACCGCATGTCTGTCAGAGGACTCTCACCCTGCTTTCCTTTGTAATAAATACCCTTAAAAAGATCAAAGCATTTTTGGTACCAAACAACATAATGTAATTGATGGTTTTCTTTATTGAACAAAAAGCCTCTATCCATAGGGTCAAAGTTCTGCACTTTAGGAAAGCCTACAACCTGGGACATATGTAACTACTGAGCAGGTCAGTTCATGTGCAAGTTATACTTGACAATAAGCAGGATTCTACTATGGAAGAACTTCTCTTCAGTAGGATGTAGGATGTAGAGCTTAAAACCATTTGCATGACATATCAAGATCATACCATGTTTATTGCAGGTTATTTAAATGCATACAGGAGCCAGCAACGATCTCAGATGAATGAAATGAGCTTGGTAGGTAATAGGGAATGGTGAAAACTGTGGCAAACTAAAGAAACCACATCACAGCTCAATTCCAGCCATGTGAGAAAGTAAACATAATGTTGCCAGATCTTTGGATTTTCTTTCGATCATTTGGAAATTCATGGTTTTTGGTTTTGGTTTTGTTTTAGGTGGGAGGTGGGATAGAAAATACACTGGCTTTGCATCTTAACAACAAATATACTTTAATAACATTTTATCAACCCAACAAAATACAATCGAAATTGCATTTAACCTAGAGTTCTTTAATTTTCTATCTCTATTGTAGCTATATCAAACATTTTTGAAATGAGGGAAAATAATGACAGTAAAAGCAAAATATGGAGATTCTTTTTCTCAGTTATCTTAAATCCCATGGGAAATTATGAAAAGACACTAAGCATCTACAAGAAATAGTTTCTATATAGGGAAGGCATATTCAGGTCTACTCTATGAATATAACCAGTATATGTTATCAACTAATGAGATTGAGAAATATTGTGATTATGAATGCTTTATTTCCATTCATTTGGTTGATGTACAAGAACCTGCCAAAAGTAGTTTATGTCAGTAGCATAGCTACCTGGGGGAATGCATCTTCCTGGATGAAATGTGGGGCCTGGGCACAGAGAGCAGGTATTTGTGCTTCCACACTGCTGGTGATCTGCTATATCTTGGATAACTGGAGGAAGGTTAAGATCTGGAGACAGAAAAATAAAACTGAATTATCTGTCAGGGACAGGAGACAAGATACCAGGCAATGCTTGGAAACAGAAATCAGGTTTATATTGTAGAACAGATGCAGTAAAATGAAAGTGAGACTAAACTCTAGTAGCTTATGTCAGATTGCGCAAGGAAGATGAGATACAGGGGAGGTCAGAGGGAGGAGGAGGTGCAGGAGAAACTTGGGCTGAGACTCAGAGACTGAAAGAATTTATAGGCAGATCATCAAAAGACAGCAGAGTATCTGGAAGGCTTGAATACCTGGCAGGATATTGTGGTGAATCCCCCACCAAGTCTGGTTCACATTAAGATGTGTGTTTCAACTTGTGTACTTCCATTCTTGGCCGGGCAGGACAACCTGGACCTAGAATAGAGGTGAACACATGGCAGTATTTTTATACCTTCTCTTAATACTAGGTTCTGAAAAACAGACAACAAATCTACAAATAGCAGTCAAGGTCAGAGACCAGGGACTGTTTTTTGTCTTTTCACTTTAACTGCTCAGTCCACTTTATCGTCAGTATATTTGATCTCCAAGGGCCCTTTTAAACAGACAACACATTTCTTGGTTTTAGTTATGGCATTGAGAAAAGATATGGTTGTAGTCTAAACCGTTGAACTGTTTCATGTGTCTTGGTTAAGGACAAATAACTACTTTGAATGAAAACTTTTATTTAACAGAACAATCTGGTTAACATTCTACAATAGTGTGGCAAATCTAGTTTCATCATTTTTGAAGACATTTTATGAACATGTACTATGTGTCCTGTATCATTATTGCATTCTGAAATGAAGAAGTGATACACAGTCCTAGCCCTCCAAGATTTCAGGTTTAAGAAAGAAACATATCTGCGGACAAATGATCATAATAGCATGATAAAGCATTGTTAACGTAGATATTAACAAATGCTATGGGGATAGTGAGGAGCAAGCCAATATTATCTAAAAATTAAGGAAGTCTTTATACTTCACTTTAAAAGAAATAATCCTTTGAAATCTTCCTATAAACTTCTCTTTTCTCTGCCTACCTGATTATTTGCTATTGATGAATTAATTATTGGTTAATACTGAATTTTATTACAGCAATTTGTTGGGAAGTTCATAAGGTGGTATTACAAACTGAGTGGCTTCAACTCTGGAAATTTCTTTTCATTGTCTCAGAGTTCTGGAGGCTAGACATTTGAGATCAACGTTTTCCACAGGACCATGTTCCCTCTGAAGGTACTAGGGAAAGATCTGTTCCAGGCCTCTTTGCTAGATTTTGGTGGTTTCTTGGCTTGTGATAGCATAACTCCAGTCTTTGCAGGGCGCTTTCCCTGTGTATTCAACTCTGTGTCCAAATTTCTCCTTTTTATAAAGATAACAGTTATGTTGGATTAGGGTCCCACCATACTCTAGTATGACCTTATCTTAACTAATTACATCTGCCCAATGCTATTTCTGAATAAGCTACATTTTGAAGTAATAGACATTATAATTCCTGAATTTGGAAGGGTCAGTTCTACCATAACATTTATCTAAACCTTGTTTATTTGAAAAAAAGGCCCGATTTCCCTGCAAAGGTAGGATGCTTCAAATATGGATTTAGATGCTAACATTACCAGATGCATACAGACCCAGGTATGCCTTCCGTACACTGTGGGCACTTGGGAAATATTGATAATAAGGTCTACAAGTGAACTGGTGATTTGAAGGATTTGTGTAAGACAAATAGATGATTACAAGGTGATCTAAGATCTAACTTTAGAAAAAATTTCTGTACTAACAGCAAAGTTTGTATTGGATTTATAATTTTTTTATAAAGTCACTTACAGGTTTTGCTGAAAGATTTGTATGTTTTTCAGTTATACTAAGAATTGAGTGGTTCTTCCAGGGTTTCTTGCAAAAGAAAATCTGTGGTAATACAAAACTATTTGGTTAGATGTATTCAATCTGGAAAGAGTAAGAAAAGGTTCACCACGGCTCAGTTTGGTTTGTCTGCCAGGAGGCGTTATATTGAAATGGTTAGAAAAGTGAGAGAGACAGATTGTTTTATTTATATAAAGAAGGATAAACTATGGTTACTCTACATAAGTGTTGGTAGATTACCAAAGAGTGATTGGCATATGCTAATAAGAAACCTATGTTTCATTGTGATTGATTTATCATATTGAAATATAGGACATAAGCTTTGCATTATAGCAGAGGCCTGTTATACAGAACCTAGGAGGGGTCAGGGTTGATAGACAGGAAACTTGTAATTCTCACCACTTTGACACAAGTGACACATTTTAAGAGGTGGCATAATCAATACTGAGATTAGTTTATTGTTAAAAAATTTAAGTCATGACGTTTGTCTCACTGTTGGATAATGAAATTTGTTATTGTTTTGTAAATATAGTATTTGAGTAGTTAGTGTTGGTATAGCTTCTGTCATTTCTGAATCATTGATCTGAGAGTGAAAGATGAGAAATTTAAAATTAGCAGTAGCGATGACATAATCAAGTTTGACATTTTCATAGAGAACATTACATCAAAGGAACACCTGTGGATACTCAAATCTTAAAAAAAAAAAAAAAAAAAAGTTTAAGGCAAAAAAAAGAGAGAGAGACTGATTAGCCAGAAGAGAAGAGGTGTAGGAAATTCAAATCTAAAGAAACAGCATAGAACCTGCTTAAGGATACACTATTAGGGATTCATGAACACTTGAGAAAAGTAACTGGAAATGAAAGTGAGATGTTAGGGTTTTGGAAGGATGAAAGACAAGTGATAAAAGCCTGCAAAAGTGACTTTTAAGGGTAATGTTTGAAACAAAAAAAAATTTTTTTTAAAAACCAAGGTGATCCCCAAATGCATAATAAAACAACTCCTTTCAGATCAGCATATCAGAAATGCAAAATCCATTGGAGACTGATTTGATCTATTAGACCACTTTGTTGGGGCTGAAGTGATCCGAAGAGACTGCAAAGAATGCAAAGGAATTGAATGGGGGCTTTGTGCCTGGCCTTTCCTCCAGAATGATAAAGAAGCGTCTACCCTGGAGTTACTTTGTACAGAGAAGGAAGGTGAAGAACTGTCAGAGAAATCAAAACAAAGACCTGATTGAAAAAATATGAGAAATTAAGTGGCCATAAATCACTAAGTTCAAATGGTCTTCATCTAAAACTTCTGAAGAAGTTAAAGAACGATGTAGCTAAGCTACCACCAAAAATGTATCAACACCTTCCATCAAAGAGGAGGGTGATGAATGCCCATCCATCCCTGAGAATAGTCCAGTGTTACTTGTAAGGTTAGGTTTTAATAAAAACATGGTGTTGTCTAGAATTATTCATGCCTTAACAAAAAGAGTTTACTTTTTCCCCTGTGGAAAATATATATTTAAACAATTAGTTTAGTGTTTTTGGAGGACATTTCTCCATACATAGGCTTTCTTCCATTTTTGTTTTGTTTGTGTTGGTGGTTGTTGTTTATTTCTGACTATGTTTCTGTACAAGTTTGCAACCTTGAACATTATTGAGCATTACTTACCACAACACACTGATGGGTTTCCAAGGCGAGGATTGTAATCCAGCCTGAAATAACTCATGGCAACATTTGTTGGTTGTCAACTTGGTCTGGTTGATAAGCAATAACTTCATTGTTACAACATGTGGTGGGGTTTTAGATACTAAGCACCGTGCTGAGACGAGTACAATAAAACCTGCTTGGAAACTTGATTACCCAAAGTAATGCATGCATCTACTTTGCTTAAGAGTTTTCTCACATTTTTGGGAGAATTGTTATGTTTAAGTTAGAGCAATTCCATAATGCCCAAATTAACTCAAATTAATAAATGGCTTTGAGCATGTCAGAGTTTCTGGTGACAAATTTAGGGCCTCCCTTTAAAGACCAGGCATTGATTGCACAAGAGACTGCAGCTCTCTGTTTAATTCTTAGCAGGTGGGCACAGGCCAGGCCTTCCCATCTTGCATCGCCAGTGAACCTCGAACATGACCTCTCCAAGGGAAAGAGAGGAATTCATTCACCATGTTTACTTTATACTGAAGCTCTTTTTAGATAAAGGCTCCTAACTGTGCAGAATTGTTCTTAGTTAAGAGTGTGAGATGCGTGGCATGACTGGTGTTTTTGACAGTCTCAGGAACAACTCCAGAGCCTGATCACCAAACCTAAGGAGTAGGTTCATGTGATATACCTATGAAATCAAATGAGCTTCTTAATGGACTTTTCTAAAGGATGTGATATTTAAAAGCCAATTCATTTTGTTTTGCTAAAGGCTAAGGAGGGAAGAGATTCAACACAAACTCTCTTTATTGCCCCATTCTTGGAATTGCCAATATAAGCCAGGACTACCTCTGTTTCAAAATTATTGCATGGTTCCTTAAAATATACATCTGTCCTCCAAAAGAAAAAAAAGAAAGAAAGAAAGAAAAACTTAACAAGGATAAGATATTGCATTATGTGATGGAAAGGAGCCCTGGTTCAGAGAATAGTCACATATTTGAAGACAGCATTGGATCTCAGTCTTTTTTAGATCACTGACAACTTTGTGAGTTTAACAACAACAACAAAAAAATATGGACACGTTCATCAGAAAAATGTACATGGTATACATTTAGCAATGCATTTTCCATTGGCTTATAAACCTGCCATGGCTGTGTTCAGATTAAGGACCATGGACTGGTTGATACATTGAGTACAATAAACTACTACTTAAAACTGTCATTCTGTACAGTGCCCCTATAATCCTCCTCTTTGCTTCAGGGACGTTACCTAGCCACACTGAAATATGTTGTCTACTTTTTCATCAAATGAAAGTAGAAGATGGTCTACATGGATGAAATGTAGTGGAACCATCATTACGTTGATCATTAGGAAAACTCAATCTAACTCCCATTCTAACCGTAATTGCTAGAATGTATAGTTTTCTTAATTCTCTGAGCAATATTTTATCAATAAATTTAAGAGATTGGACTAGGTTTTCTCTAAGGTTCATTCCCGCTTAGAAATTATATGACTACCTATATTTTTCAGGAAGAATTTCCTATTCTTATTGACTGCTCACTTAATAATAACAGAAGTCTTCTCTCAGTTGAGAAAAATTCAGAACTGGTAGAATTATATGAAATTGGACATCTGGGCGTTTAAAAAGAAAATTTTTAAGTTGTTTTTAAATCTATATTTTCACAAGTTTATGAAGGTCTCTGTTTATGTCTCCCATTGGATTTTGTCTCTTTTTATTTCATGTACATAATCACTACAGCATCTCTGTATTTGTGGGTGTGTGTATATATGTATATGTTTATATCCATATATACATTTTTGTAATATATAATATATATAATTTTATATAAATTTATATTTTGTTAGCTATTATATGCTTAGTAGCAGCATAGAAAATATATCAATAAATTTATGAAATTTTATAATTTGATCTTTATGATTTTCTTAAAAGATTTTATTTATTTATTTGACAGAGAGAGAGAGAAATCACAAGTAGGCAGAGAGGCAGGCAGAAAGAGGGGGGAAGCAGGCTCCCCATTGAGCAGAGAGCCCGATGCGGGGCTCGATCCCAGGACCCTGAGATCATGACCCAAGCCGAAGGCAGAGGCTTAACCCACTGAGCCACCCAGGTGCCCTGATCTTTATGATTTTTAAGAAAAAATGAATTTCCTTCTTTTAAATTTATATTTAATTAAGGAGGCAGAACATCCTGGACAGGAAGAGCCAAGCATTGATTTAAGCTGCCTAGCTCAAATACTGATTCTGTCCTCACTAACTCTTGAACCTTTTCCCCTGTAAACTGGCACAGGTAGTAATAGTGCCTACTTTGTAGGGTGTTGGCAGAATTAGATGAAAGACATACATCTAGGTAAAATCTTAGCTCACCAAATGTGGTATATAATTGTTAACTGTTAAACAAAAATGTCACAATAAATGAATGAAGGAATAAGTAAATAAATGTTAGCTATATTCTGCTTGATTTTTTTTTTTTGGTTATTTACAAAAGATTTTTTAAAATGGGGAGCGTAAAACTAAAACTGTATTCACTTTGATTTTTTTCGTTTCAAATAATAGAAAAACTTCAATATACACATTTACTTATTCCTCCAAAAGAGAAAGTCCAAAATAGCTAATCCAAGGATAGTGCGATCTTCTGGGGGTCAGGAATCCAGGATCCCTCTATGTTTTTCTCTAGTATTTCAGCTTACAGTTTGTATTGCATTGTCCAGGGAGACTGCTCTAGCTCTGACCACCATGTCTGTATTTTTGCCACATGGGAGGAGGAAAGAATGGAGAAGGATATCTTCCTGTTTTTTAAGGATATTTCTCCTACTTGTATCCTATGGGCCACAACCTAATCACAGGCCAGTCTTAGCTGCAAGTTTTATGCTAGGTGTTGTGTGCCTGTCTAGAAATTAGAGTTCCAGGACATCTGAGTGGCTCAGTCAGTTCAGTGTCCGACCCTTGGTTTCAGCTCAAGTCATGATCTCAGGGTTGTGAGATTGAGCCCCACATCACCCTCCCCACTTGGCACAGAGTGTGCTTGGGATTATTTCCCTCTTCCTTTCCCTCCTGCTTTGACCCTCCCCTTATTCCTCTCCTTGTTCACATGCTCTCTCTCCAAAATATATAAATAAAATTTTAAGAAATAAATACATAAATAAAATTGGAGTTCCATTAATAAGGAAAAAGACATTGTATATTGGGAAACAATTTAGTGTTTTTGCCACAAAAAAACTAAATACATTATTTTAAATAACCAAGATTGAACTAAATCCACATAAAATACAATATAGATACTTCATGGGGGCGCCTGGGTGGCTCAGTCATTAAGCGTCTGCCTTTGGCTCAGGTCCTGATCCCAGGGTCCTGGGATCGAGCCCCCTATCGGGCTCCCCGCTCTGCGGCAAGCCTGCTTCTCCTTCTCCCACTCCCCCTGCTTGTGTTCCCTCTCTCACTGTGTCTCTCTCTGTCAAATAAATAAATAAAATCTTTTTTAAAAAATGTATATATATAGTTACTTCATGGTTTAATGATAAGTAAGAGCAGTCCTTAGTTTCCTCAGCAGTCGTTAATCCCTCTAATTATTTAATAACATAGTAAACTTTTTTATTATTTCCCCATTATTTTTAATTCCCCATTATTCCCTGCACTTATTGTACAAACTAAAATATTTCATCTCTTTAGGAAAATTTTCTTAAATCTTTTATCTTCTTCAGATATTTCTTCACTGTAATTCAATATCTTCCACATCATGCTCTAATCTTAGCACTTACGATGCTATAATCGTGAGTTACATGCCTATATCCCTTATTAGAATATTCCTTGAGGGCAAACAGTACATCTAACATGTTTTTGTAACCTCAGGCCCTAGCACATTCCTGAAACATGGTACATTCAGTCACTGCCTGTTGAAAAAAATGAGTGGAGTATGTGATGTAATTTATGTGTGGTCACATGTCGAACACTAGTAATTGTTTGATACATACAAACTAGAAATCAACTATTAAGTATGCCACATATATTTGCTTAAACTACACTAGTAAAGTAATGGACCTTTGAATTATTACTATTATGTAATGTAACCAAAAAGATAAGCAGATTAAAAATATCTCCTTTCCCTCCCTCCTCCTCTGTCCATTGATCAGGAAGTGAGGAAAGGGAGAATCCAGAGCAATGATTTCAATTTTGTGCGTGTGAAGACTAATGTCAAAATTCTGGCCCCATCTTTTGTAGCTGAAAGAGTGGACAAACAACTTTTCAGTTTTCAGCTTCTTTTTCTTTCTGGATAGACCTGAGAGGTCCAGAAATCATTGGTAAAGGAAAGGTACTGACACTCTTTGGACCTGACTGCCAGAATGAAGTACTGTCCCAGAAAGGAGCAGTTAAGAAAATATTTCTTACTCTTCTGGGTTCAATCTGTACTATCTCTGAGAATGAATGTTTGTCTTTGGAAAAAATTGCGTGTGTGTGTGTATGTGTGTGTGTGTGTGTGTGTGTGTGTGTGTGTGTCTTGGCTCAATCATTAGTCTTCAGGCAAGCCTTTCCCTGGGTTCATGACATGAATTAGCCATAATGTGCAAGAGAACTGAGTTGTGACAGGGGCTGCACATCTAGGTCAACTTACTGAACACTGAACACATGACATTGACCAACTAGTCTCAGGAAACAACATGCACAGAATGGTCTGATGGAAACTCATGCCGTGAACACACTTTTCTCTGCCCATTTACCTTTTTCTTTCTGTTCTTTTGGAGACCTTGAGGTCACATTACAAGACTGTCCCTCTAACCTATCCCTGGGTTCCAGCTCTGTGTCAGTCCTTAGCAATCCTCACTTAACCCTTCCTTCAGTCTCCCCTAGATGTCAATGCTCATGTTACACTGCCTTTGTACTCCTTCCCCACACTCCTGCAGCCTCAGGAAAGCCCCAGCCCTCTCACTGCCCTGGCTGCCACACTCTTTTTTTTTTTTTTTAAAGATCTTTTCCTTCCTCTCAAAGCCATGGATCCTTCTGGTGTTGCAGCCCCACCATACCCACAATCCCTCATCTTCGTGTTCCTAGTTCAGTTTTTGATGGCCTAACTGTGGTCCAACTTTCCATCAGTGATGGAGTCTCTCCTTTCAGGTGAGGTGATGGACATCTTGTGTCCCTTCACCCTTCTTGTTTGTCAGATTCCTGCAATCTGAGGTTCCAGGCCCAGACCTGCTATGGAAATTCTAGTCTTCACAAACTCATAATGGCTCTGATGCTTTTATTTTAGAATCTTTCATGTTCCTTTGTTAGTCTCCCTCCACCACCAGATTTATTTTAAAAGCAAACCTCTTCACATCACATATTCATTGGCACTCAGTCCTATTCTGCCCTTCTAAGCTTTTCCTGTACCACAGAGAAGGAAAGCTGGGAATTATATTTCTCCGCCTCCTTTGTCTGCGTGTATCTGGTTCAGCTCCAAGAACGAGAAGCACTCATACAAAATGTGGAAGGTGAACAAGGAAAAAACTTTGTCCTCTGATGGCATTTGTAGACTGGGTCATAGAAATAAGTTTATAGCCAACTAGGGATTTGTCAAAGACTTGTTTTTAAAGATTTTATTTATTTATTTGACACACACATGGGGGGGGTGGACACAAGCCAGGGGGGTGAGAGAGGGAGAAGCAGGCTTCCCACTGAGCAGGGAGCCCAACATGGGGCTTGATCCCAGCACACTGGGATCATGACCTGAGCCAAAGGCTGACATTTAACTGACTGAGCCACCCAGGTGCCCCTTGCCAAAGATTTTTTGGGAATCTCCCACCATAGGCACTCCAGTCATTGGTTCTAGCTTTCTTGTGACTCTTGTACGCCCTGATTCCTTGGAGGATGTCTTCCTGACCTTCATTACTCCAGGCCTCCCCACTTCTATAAGTCTCAGTTTTGCCTCCGTAAAGCTTGTTCTTTCAAAAATGCCTAAAATGTCCTTGATGTTCCTGAAAAAAAAAAAAAAAAAGCCTTGATCAGCTCCTTGCTTAACGTAAAAAATGTACAAGTGCTACTTGGATATATCAGAAATGGAGAAGGTAGTACATAGTTTACTAACATTTAGGAAATGTCATTTTGGAAATAAGGAAAATAAACAGGCAAAATTACTTTGGCTGGTGGATAGATTTCAATGTGGCTTAGGCTTGAAGATTTCATTACAATCATGGACTGTTTGGGGTTTCAACCATCTGATGGCACCTGGAGCATTTCTCTAACAAAAGTCAAAAACTCAAACGCTTTCAGGGGGCAGCAGATAGAGAAAATGAATAAAACCGCCAGGATATAACCAATGGAGAATAGCGGTTCTATGACAGTCTATGACAGTCTAGAGATTGCACGCTTCTCTTCTTCTGAGGGATGCAGCCAATCCATGATATCTAATGGTTTCCATGTAGAAATACAGATCCTGGGTTTCTAACTTTTTTAGTTTATTAGAAGACAATAATCTAACTTTTTTACAAAATCTCCAAAATTTAATTATTTGGCAGTAAATTAAAAAAAACATTTCTGATCATTGTGTTTGCGCCCAAAGTGCAGTTTGCAAGCTGTTTCCATAGGCTGACGTTTTCTGGCTCCTTGACTGGACTTAATAATTCAATTATGGAGGACGGGGAAAGGTCCTTAGTCAAAGTCAGTTTCTATTAAAAAGGATTAAATAATTCAATGATGGGTAGAGATTTAAAACACGGAAATATGAAGAAAGGTATCTTTTACAGTTTGGTGCACAACTTGAGACCAGGGAAGCTAGGTTAGAAAATGGGTATAATCATAAGAGACCAGGTTTCTCTATGGCTTTAATTACTGGATTAATTTCCACCTGAACTACAGGAACAAACATTTTACATCAGCTGCACATTTTGCATTCTAAGTTATTATTCCTTTGAGTTACCTAAAGCCTGATCAACTCCTGTGGACCTGAGAGGTTGTGTGGAGAATGAATGGGCAGGGCAATAAGGAGAAACATGGACTTACCCATCATGATACCAACCTCTCACTGTGTGGATCAAGAAAACATGGGAAGAGGTACAGTACAGTGCAAGGTGAGCAGTGAAGGGTTCCTGCCAGAACCTGAGCACCAGAGGCAAGCAAAATGTGTTTCCTGTGGGCTAAACAGGGGGGACATGAAATAAACCACTCCCAACAGTACCCTGGAAGAAACTGAACCTTGTAAAGAAGGAGGGGGTATGGACAGCTGATACTAAATTAGTAAATTTAAAATTTTATTAGTATGATCACACTATGCTTATTTCAACATAGCTTTGATTAATGTACCAGAGAAATAAAGTATTTCCTTCTACATGATTTTCAACATACTGAAAGAGGTAATATTAGCCCCCTCTCAGTTTGGAAAAATTAATAAATGTAAGCTAGTTTAAATGAAAGCCATATATTTTGAGTAAAATAAGAAATTTTAGAGCCTGTTGAGATAAATTCTACCTTGTTTACATTGTCTTATGTTAAAGACAACCTATATGAAGCAACAAATTATTCTTAATTCTTAATAGGTTATTCTCGTAATTATTAAATTGCTTTTCTCCCCATTTGTATGAAGTAAGATATTACATATCTCTGTCTCACTCTTTGATTCTGGCATCTAGCACAACACATGGCACAGAGCAGGAAAGAAGTCAACAAATAACTGGGGAATGAAGGAAAAATAAGTGAATTATTAGAACATTGTTCTGATTTTTCTTAGGTGAGGAAAATCTATTATACAAAGGAGTCCATATTTCAGAGTTTCCACTAGTGATTAGAAACATGATTTTTGAAAACAAATGTAGATCCAAATACTGTTCAGGACTGGAGTTGTGTAAGTGTGGACAGATCACTCAAATCCTCAGAATTTCATTTTAGTCATCTTTATACCTAGAATGATACCAATGTCCAAAAGTTGCTTTGAGATTGAAATGATTCTTAGTAAAGGGCCTAATAGATGGTTAAGCACAAAGTAGGCCAGAAAATGCTAACATTATTTAATGTCTATCAACATTTGATGACTACAGGATCCTGGATTCTGCTTAATGTGAAAAGCCTAGTTCTTGACGTCTAATTCTAAAGCCTCTTTATCTTTTTCCTTATTTATCTCACTATTTAGTTTTTTCATATTTATTCTACTGTATGCTACTGAAATGAAGATACTTTTCTTTGCATGGTCAGAAAAAAAGGATGACTACTTTTCAAGACACTCACTGCTTTTGGTATTTGCTCAATTCCAATAAAATTCCATGAGCAACTTATATTACTTAATGATGCTAAGTTGCATTACTTTCCTTTGTTTAGTTTGCCAAAGCTTCACTAGACATTACATTATTATTCTCAAATTGTACCTAGGTCACCTGGTAATGAATTAAATAATGCATGGCATTGTACATATTTATTAAAGACCAATTCTAAGTATCATGACCAGAACAGATATAGCCACTGCCTTCCCTGAGTTTATAATTTAGTCAAAGTGAACTATGTTAAAAACAAAAATAAAATGCAGCTCTGGGAAAATGATATTGCAAATACATGCTTTGAAGCTCACCCCATCCCACTTCAAATGTCTAACCATGGCAGATAAAATATAAAAAAGCAAATATTAAAGAAATTCACTCTCAAAAAATAATGAAAAAAGATAAATATCTCCAAGTTCAAGAATTTACAAAGAATTGAATAAAATAACCAGAATTGAATCTGATGGCCTGTTGGATTCTAGATCTGGAAGCAGTCAGAAGCTGGTAGGAGTCTAACTTCTGTAGAGCAGGAAAGACTGAATGTATTTGGGGTAAATACTGGGAAAAGAGCCAAACTCTGCTGGAAACCAGTTGCCAGGGTAGGGCTTTCCATCCTGCACATAAAGGAGGGAAAAAATTTCTGGTACTGGGGCTCTCTCTGCCTAGCATGAAGCAATTTGCTTGCGGAGGCAAGAGGATATAGAGCCAACCTCCCAACCAGAAACTGAGACAAACTCTCCATGCTTGGATTCCTGGATCTTGGAACTATTCCCATGGTGTAAGTCCCTCAAACTTCTAAAATAAGATCTGACTATAGACGAGAGTCCTGGACCAGGTAGAGGCAATCCCAAAACCACTAAAAAAGGAGAGATAGAAGCAGAGTGTGTGTGAGCGTGCACCTGGAGCTTAAAATACCAAAATACATGAATAAATACAATTCTACAAAAAAAAAAAAAAAAACCCCGAAAAACAGCAATAATTACAAGATTTCAGAAGAGATTAAAATAACATAATAGTCTAAACTTATTTGACACCACTACTCTTGGAATCCTCAGAAATATAACCCAAAGAAAAATAGTCTAGAAATATATTTGAAACAAAATGAAGCAAGTAAAGCAAATGTAGGTGGACATAAACAATTTAGAAAATTTGGAAATAAAATAGTAGTTGTTGAAAGGAAAAGAAATCATAATATATAAAGTCTGTGAGGACTCCAAAGGGGCATAGCAAACTGTAAGTAAATCATGCTGAAGAAGTAACACAAAATGAAGCATAAAACAGATAAAAAGTATTGAAGAGTCATAAAAACAGAGAAAGATTAAGATGCTTTAACATAAATTTAAAAGCAATTTAAGAAAAACAAATACAGGGGGCGCCTAGGTGGCAAGGTCATTAACCGTCTGCCTTCAGCTCTGGTCGTGATCCCAGAGTCCTGGGATGGAGCCCTGCATCTGGCTCCCTGTTAATTGGGAAGCCGGCTTCTCCCTCTCCCACTCCCTCTGCTTGTGCTCCCTCTCTTGCCGTGTCTCTCTCTGTCAAATGAATAAATTAAAAAACAAACAAACAAACAAACAAAAACCTTGGGGCACCTGGGTGGCTCAGTGAGTTAAGCCTCTGCCTTCGGCTCAGGTCATGCTCCCAGGGTCCTGGAATCAAGCTCCGCATCAGGCCCTCTGCTCAGCAGGGAGCCTGCTTCCCTTCCTCTCTCTCTGCCTGCCTCTCTGCCTACTTGTGATCTCTGTCAGTCAAATAAATAAGAAATAAAATCTTTAAAAAAATAAAAAATAAACAAATACAGGAAATGATACAGAACAAATACTTAATAAGATAGTGGCTGAGAAGTTTCCAAAACTAAACATAACATAAACCCATTAGATTAAAAATGATACCAGGTATTGCTCAAGATAAATAAAAACAAATCCACTCCTAGAAAAACAAAATAGCAGGGTGCCTAGGTGGCCCAGTTTGTTAAGTGCCTGCCTTCCGCTCAGGTCATGATCTCAGGGTCCTGGGATCAAGTCCCACATCTGGCTCCCCGCTCAGTGAGGAGTCTGCTTTTCCCTCTGCCCCTGCTCATGTTCTCTCTCTCTCTCTCTCAAATAATTAAATAAAATCCTCAAAAAATAGAAAAAGAAAAAGAAAATAGCATCAAAGATAAAGGATAAATACGAAAGAAACCTTCAGTTGCACCATAAGTAAAAGACAGTTTTCCTCAGTGGTCTTATAGCAGACTTCTTACCCATTACTGTGGAGTAAGTAAGTAAGTAAGTAAGTACTGTGGAGTAAGACACAATGGAGTAATTTATTAAAGATCCTACGAAAAAGATAACTGCCAATAAAAATTTTTGTATCCTGCTGAACAATTATCCAAATGCAAATGACAAAATAAAACCATTTCTGGACAATCAAGGAATAGGAGATGTTACTATCTTCAAGTCATAAGGTATAAGTCAGAGGGAAAGTAAAACGAGAAGAAATCAATGGGATGCAAAAGCAGTGGTAAGCCCAAAATATTTTAACATGTATTGACCTATTTCATTAACTGCTTCTGCATATAAAATAATACAAAATTTAATTTTTAAGAATATAGAACTAAGTTCTAGAGAATTATGTCAAGGAAGATGGAAGAAATATAGTGTGCTGGTTAATTAAGATGTAATCAAGACTTATTTTGTATAGAGAGGTTGGTAGAGATATCGAATGGTCTAAGATATTGTAAGAAAGACATAGTGAGAGACTGAATAGATCAACAGATGTTAACCAGGGCATATATTATACAAGGGTGCAGACCTACATTTTTACAACACCCAGCCTGAGGGGCGCCTGGGTGGCTCAGTGGGTTAAAGCCTCTGCCTTAGGCTCAGGTCATGATCTCAGGGTCCTGGGATCGAGCCCGCATCTGGCTCTCTGCTGGGCAGGGAGTCTGCTTCCCCCCCCACCTCTCTGCCTGCCTCTCTGTCTACTTGTGATCTCTCTCTGTCAAATAAATAAAATAAATAAAATCTTTAAAACACCCAGCCCGAGTACCAATGCACATCCTTTGTAGTAATCGGCCCAGAATTGCCGTGATTTAATCAATGACTATCAGTTTCCTATATTTTGCCCACCAAATCAGGGATCCACGAGGAAAAGCCAAATATGCCTTCCAAACTGTTCACATAACTCGTTTCTAGTCAGATTTTCTTCTAGCTTCCCCATGCCGGCAACCTCTAATCAGAGCATATGTGAAACTTTCCCCCTTTTTATTAAAAAGCTTTTCCTCTCCACTGCTTGGCTTTAAATCTTGGCCAACAGTAAATGATGATGGCAATTCCCTTGCTAATACATGTTCTCAGTAAATAGCCTCATTTTTAAAAAATCATTTGCATTGTTCTGTTTATTTTCCCAAAAGCTAAATATGCGTGGCTAAAACCATTAAGGATAACCATTAAAATAATAGACATATAAGTTATAGGTGGTAAATTAACAGAATTAAAAAAGAAAAAGAAGGGGGAGAGCATAGACATCTTTGTCCAATTAACAAATGTCAAGAAAAGGTAAGTTAGGCCAAAAGAAAAGAAACATTTAAAAACGAGCACCAAATAATATCTTCAACAAGTCAATCTAAATATAAAAAATTTTAAAATTTTAAAGATTTTTTAAAAAGCACCAAACAAAATCTTTAACAAGTCAATCTAAGTATATCAATACTAGGAGGATTAAATTCATCAATTAAAAGAACACTATATTGTATAAAATTGTATCCATGTAAAATGCTGTGCGCAATATAGAGACACAAATAATAAAACAATCTAGAAAGTTTGAAATGAATTTTCATGTGAAAGATGTATCAAACAAATACTAAATATGTGAAAACAGATATTAAAAATAATTAAATTATTAAATTAAAAATAATTGAAAACAGAATTAAAAATAATTGAAAACACTAATTAGAATAGAGACAAGAGTTGCCCAATAACGAAAGAAAAATCTGCCATCAAAATAGAAGACTTATGACTGCCTGTGGCTTAAATAAAATAACCTTGATATATACAATGAACAATTGATAGAAATCTAAAGAAAAATTAACAAAGTTCCTATCATAGTTAGCTATTTAAATTACAGGTGGGTAATACAGTATACAATTAGAAATGAATGCATAAAACAAAAAAAAAGTTTTGGGTAAGTAAAGAAATGGAATATTTGAACAAAACAACTAAAAGGCTTGATTTAAAAGATATAAAGCAATTAAATTATAATACAAATATTATATATATGATGTAACAATTTAATATAAAATAAAATTAACAAATTCAATACATTTAAAAATTTGAATCAAATAGACAGTGTTCTAAAATATATATTTACTACCAAAATTGTCTCCTGGTGAAAAATAAAATGTGCGTAACCCAGTGAGCTTTTTAAAAAGTTCAGTAATTAGGTGAATGTCTACCCTTCAAAAAGTATCTTAGGCACAGATGATTTTAAAGAGTAATTTTTAAATGAAAAAATAAATAATGGCTAACTTCAAGAGGCTATTTCAGATAATAGAAAAATAAGGAAATCTATTCTGAAAATTTCATTTAAATGGAATCATACACTATTTGCTTGTTTGTGTCTGGCTTCTTTCACATAGCCTAATGTTTTGAAGACTCATCCATATTAATCATGTAGCAGAACTTAATTTGTTTTCATGTCTGTGTAATATATACTACATTTTGTTCATCAGCTGATGGATGTTTAGGTTGTTTCCGCGGTTGGACAGCCCAAGACCTTTATTAAGGCATTTACAAAGGATATATAAGAAAATGATATTATATACCTCTCTCACTTATAACTATAAATAAAAAATCTTAACAAAAGAGTTTCAAATGAAATTCAGTAAGGTAATAAAAATGTATCTTGATTATGTAGAATTTAATTCTAAGAATATATGCATATACAGCTACATGCCCCTAACAATACTATACAATGCATTAGAAGGAAAAGATGGTAATCTCAACAAAGCCTACTCAGTTCAGTCCTTTTAGCAAAGAAGTAAACGAAACAAATGCTTTAGACTAGCTAAAGGGTGCCTGCTAATAACATACAGTGAACTTGATACTTTTTATGAAAATATAAAATATCTCTATTAAATCATGCTCACTAATCTTATCCTGGAGGTCTTACACCATGCAGTATAATGAGGAAATAAGAAGTATGAAATTGGAAAGAATAAATACATTTGGTGTTTTTGTGCACATATTATTTTCTACAAATAAAAATGGGAAAAAAGTTTCCTAAGAAGCTAACAGTGAGAACAGGTGCAAGTAGGAGACTCCATACGCATCAGACTCCCCAGGGCTAAGGAGGATCGGGAGAATGGAATAGCCTCAAGCACTGTTAGATGGGCTGAAAACAGGCACACTCCTAGGAAGGCAGACATTGGTAATATCTTTCTACTCTCACAACATATTCAAGAAAATTGTGCAGAATATTCTAGCCAGTTGTGTACTTTCTTATCGCTTGTATCTTTCTGGGTTTTTGTTTTTGTTTTTGTTTTTTGCCAATATCATTGTAAAATAAAGAAAGAAGAAAAACAAAGCAATAAGTGCAAAAAAGAAAAAGAAAATAAGTCTACAGGACAGAGCTACAGAAAAGATATCATTTACATTATTTGGTTAGGACGAGTCAAGAGGACTTGCTTGTAAAACTGAGGTTTAAGAATTTAAATAGTGATTTCCTGAGGCAAGGTTGGGAGAAGAGCCTACCACGTGCAGAAAAGGGTGGATATTAAAGCTCTGAGAAAAGAAGGAGTTAGGAAAGTTCTAGGAAAAGAAAGAAAGCCAGGTTGGCTTGAGTCAAGTAGATGATGAAATGGACCTCATTGAAAGTGATCCTGGCAAGACTGTTGAGTTCTTTAAGAGCAGAAGGGAATGAAGAGAATGATGGTTAGCAAGGGCCTCATGCCATCAGTTCTAAGATTTTGTTCTGTTGTGAGAAAACTAGATCAAAAGCATCAAGAAGAAACTAGTAAATACTAAACTGAAGATTGTTTCTGTTGTCCAGGCAAGAAGGGATGGTAGTGTAGACAGAGGGAAATGGAACAATTTTAGAAATAGTGTAAACTAGAATCGGCAGGACTTTGTGATAGACAGCCCGTGGGGAGTGGGGGAAGGAGAAGGATTTTTTGAACTATGGCTTTCAGACTAGCTTGGGCCAGTACTGTTTAGACTATAAAAAGAGCAAAAAATTAGGAAAGGAACAGGTTAGAGAAGGGTAGGAGAATAAAGAGAGATCAAGAATTCAGACAACCAAAATGGAGATTTTTAAATGCCCACAGAGATATAAAACCAAGTAAGGATCATCCTATATCTGTTAGTTCAATAGAATGTAATGCTGAGTTCCTTTTTAGTACTCTTTAAATTAGGCATGTTTACCTCTTACTTTTCAAAATTGCCTCTTCCTTTTCCAAATCATCCTCTTAAAATATTTGAGTGCTTTTATGTATGGAGTTTCAAATATATTTGATTTTCTTTTGAGTTGTAATTTTTTAAATCCATTTATAGAAATTCTAACAATATATATGTTACTGATTGGATATCCAATAAGCTATTGTGAATTTGATTCTTTTGGACAATATTAATAATTTGTTACTTATGATAATATACATCTTCATAGGGCCTTGAAAATTTTAGCATGTTTTTATATAGAGTAAAGAGAAAGGTTTGCATTTGGATGTGTGGCAGCCAAAAGGAAAAATATCATGGTGTTTAAAGACATTTAATTATATGTTTTTCATAACACTTCCACTTGACAATTGACTGATTCTTTTTAATGTGATGGCAAGGAAACTGAGCCCTAAAAAAATGGGTAAGAACAATAACAGTCTTAAAATTAGCTAACATTTCTTGAGGACTTACCATGTGCCAGACATTGTACAAAGCAATTTATAACCCTCTCAATAAACCATATGCTATTATTATTCCCTTTTAGCAGATGGGAAAATAGAAGCAAAGCAGAAACAATAATATACTTGGAAAATAAAAACTAAACATTCCTATTAGGTTAAGATTATCTGCTTGTACTTCTATATACCAGACAGTCAGATATTTAATGAACTTCAAATTTGGAAGAAGTGTCAACTGAGGCAAGCTTCCAGACTTGAATGAAGAAATGATTATTATCTGGCTCCACATTATTATAATGGAAATTACATTTTATCCCCTATGCTTATTGATTGAATAGTGTCTTTTGATTCAGGGAAGAATGTCTACTTTAAGTATCATCTGAGTTTACCATAATCATATTTTATTTCCAAAACCCAGACCATTGATCTTAACTGAAGAGGGTATTAACCATATTAAAACAGTTTAATATTATTTCAGAAACCTTGCAAAAGAAAATGTGGGGGGAAATATTTAACTAAAATGCCTTTTCTCTAAAAGAAGGTTGGTTTGTATTTATAGAAGATGCCCACCTTTCAGAGCAGTATATAATTGCCAAACTATACATTTTTAGCTAATACCAAACTAGATATGTCCTATTGAATAAGTCTTTGTCTACTCTATTCATATTAGATACTGACAAAAATATCCAGAAGGAAAAAATGGTGATTCTAATATGAATAGTTAAAAACAAAAGAAAAATCAAATGGTGTATTAATACTTTGGCAAATTACCAAGTCTATTTCCATGGGCTTTTTAATAAAAGAATATTGAACTACTTTATCATAGTAGAAGATTACAAGGTTTCATTTTCCTTGGGAGATCACAACCTTCTTATTTCAAAGTTTAACCTATAGATGACTGATTATGTACTTCCACTTCACAAAAAATCTCAGCACATGGAGCGCTGTACACAAAGAAGTCAGCATTTTTATCTTTTCTGTGTAAGACTCACTTCAGAATCTAAGTACAAGTTTTTTCCTGTCAAAGAAAGGAGGGCTTATCAATATAAACATTTAAGTTTGATTTTCTAATTACTGCAGGGTCCATGGAGTCCTAAATTCGCCATAGTTGTTGCTTTTTTGTTTTTAGTCTAAGCTGTATTTTTAAATAAACTACTGACTTACCATATACTCAGCTAGGTAATATAAATATTTGCTGTTGTCTTGTTGTTTGGCAACACTCACAAGCCTGATCATCTTAAATGTGTTGTTGCATCATTATGTGTATAAGACTGTCCTAAGACTTATGGTGCTAGGAACAAAATCGGTGTTTTTCCAAAGGTAGAAATTCAAACCTCTTCCACCAATAGCATGAATTGAAACCTTTGGTTATCTTCAAACAAATCCTCTGAATTCTTTTTTAGTGGTATGATGTTTCTACTGGTTTTCTTCCAGGTCTCTTTCAGTCTTCATTTTACCTGTTAGAATCCTGAAAGGTTTGGGATTTTTTTTTCTCTCTCTTTGGTTTTCTTTTGATGGTTTTTACATCTAAATAATTTTTTTTCATTTGCACAAGAAGGGTATAGAGACCACACAGAGCTAGCATATTTTTCTGCATTGGTATTCCTTTTCATCTTTACCTTGTAGCTCATATCAAAGCTGTAATTGTTTGCTAGCCAGCAAAATCTAATGGCTCCCTCTGGTCAAAAGCTGTCAACAGCAATCTATCCAGCAGTGGGGGCATTGCCTGAAATAGAAAAGTATTGCATATGGTCCTATTCCTTGGTGAGCCTCAAACAAGGCAGGGCTTAACATTTTCAAATACAAAACCATTACTAACTCTACATAGTAAGACCAGGGTCCTAACATCATTAATAGAGTCTAGCATATCATTACTAGAGAATATTACTTCTTGATTCATTAATGTCCTATAGGTGAAAGATAAACCAGTCATTTATTCTGCCTTTTTTTTTTCACTTTGATTTAGCAATGTGGCAATAAGTCTGTTTCTTAGATGTTAGATCATGATTTATTAGGTGTCCAAAAGTAAACCCGCACTCCACAATGGATAAAGAAAACAGGCCTCAAATGATCAGTCCAGATTTCCTGCTAAGTATAAAAACTGCTAAATTCATTAGGGAATCCAACAAAGAAAAAAACACTACAATATTAAAAAAGAAAAAGAAAGAAAGGAAAAAAAAAAAAACCCTCTCTCTAAAAGCTATAAAGCACTGTTTAGGAAATTCTGAGATGGGTGATTTGTTTAACATTTGTGTTATCACAATGGTATTGTGTAATCCTACTGACACAGTCCAGTATAATGACTCTAAACATCAAACCAACAATTTAGCCTCATGCTGAGTTTCCCATCCAGGCTAATTAGAATTCTTGTCTTCTTAAAACATTTGCACTCATGGCTTTCCAATGGTTTTTCCACTTGTGGCCCAGCCTTTTTGATATTTCTAAATCAGAATGCATTGCATGCTGCTAGCTTTAGTTGCCTCTTTATTCCTTCTGTCCTCTCACTGGATTGCCAGAATTCTGTTAGTAATTCCTCCGAAGAACCCCAAGCAAGAGTTTCTATTATTTCAGTTTAGAGGCATTCAGATTTCAGCAGACTAAAAGCAAAATATTCATCAAGTAATTTTCATATGTTCTGGAGTCCCCTCTAGCTTTGTATCATGTATAATGTATGATGGAGTGTGTGGATTGTTCTCGAGGTAGAAGTAAAAAACCTCATATACACATAAACTATATAGGGTTTAATGTACTGTTTGAAATATATGTCTCGTCTTAATTCTTCTGAAAGAATGACCATCTAGGTATAGGCTTTAGGTAATAAATTGAAGGAGAAAATAGTCTCTGAACAAGTAAAAGAGGAATTATTACTCATGTGTTCACATTTAGTACAATGAACAGCAAGGTACTCTGTAAAAGCAGGAGAGTTGCACAGCCATATTATCCATTGCAAGGAATGTATTAGTAAGGTTCAGTTATAGATAGATAGATGTTATACACACACACACACACACACACACACACACACACACATACACACACGTGTATATGGCATGTGTTTTTACTAATTTCTTTCTAATTAAGAAACTTCCATGAATCACTGGTAAGAAATTCAACCCCCACTGTAAATTTTAGACAACTCATTAAATGCTACCTTGTCCTTTTATGGAAATCTTCAAAAAATACTTCAGAGATCATTATAAGCAACCGACGGCAAGTCCTACTGGAACCTGCCAGTGGTTTAATTACAGTAATACATCCTACAGCTGAACTAAAAATGGAAGAAGCCTTCAGTCTAAATTCAAACACATGAGAATGGCTTTGGTTTAGTGAAAGCATGACAACATATTTGGTATTTTGTCTACTTTCCTGACACATAACTCCAAGGTTCAGCGAACTGGTAGTATGTTTTGTTCATTATAACATCCTCAGGCATTTCTAAGATGTCTGGGGTTTGGCAAGCTCCAAAATTAACTTGCCAAGAACATTTTCCATTAGTATTTACACCCATACGTATTTTCAAGGAAACAGTCTGAGTGTTTCTGATTTAATAAGAGCTATTAAATGTACAAATGACCCTTCAATACACTATGATAAATAAAACTTATTTTTAAGGGAAAAGTGAAAAATGAAAAGGAATTCACATTTGCCAATGAGCCTCAATTTTAAAAGATTTAAATTTTTTCTTAGCCTTAAAAGAAAATATTAAATTCTAGAATTGAGTTAAAAAACATTTTGCCATGCATAACATCTATGCAATTTTCTTTTCATTTTTCCATCTCTGTTTATCTTACCTAACGTAACGCCAAAACATTTTAAATATTTTGACATGGGTATGTCATTTTACTACCAGTGCATTCTGGATTGCCTTTTATTTTAAGTAATCTAAGTTGGTAGTAATAGTAGTTGTTCACAGAGAAAGGCATAATTCAGCTTGCTAAAACAAACAACAAAATTAGGTGGAACCATATTCAGTCTTTCCCTAAAAGCTAATGTATAACATGTTAAATAATAGATTAAATACAATGCATAACAATGTGTAAGAATGCATAAACTTGTTATTGTATTTTGAACACTGTAATAAGGTATTAATATCAACTGTATTAAGGCACTAATACCTACTATAATTATACTGAAGACAATATTTACTAAACTTTATGTCATCTAGCTCATGCTGCCTGAGGGCTACTTGTCACTGTTGTAATAAGCTAAATGCCAGATCTCTGAAGTTTCTAACCCTTTAAACTTGAGAATATTTTCCCGTGGAAGGGCTGCTATTTGGATCAAACTGTGTTCATCTGAGGAACAGCAGATTTCAGCCCACTCAATTTAGAGTATTCTCAGGAAAGAGAGACATACAGGTTTCCAGAAGATCAAGGGGAGAAGTAAAGATAGACAATGTTGACATGTTAGCTGATAAATTAGTTTCTTGAGACTTTTCAGCATCTCTTCTATCAACACTTTTTTCTTTTTACTTTGAGAAGCACTGTACATGACTTTTTTTTGTGACTTATGACTGTTCTCTTCAAACTGAGAGGTATTATCCTCTGAAAAACGTATTTTCTGAGGGAGAAGCAGGTATGAACATTAAGGAAGTCACTTTCCTGCTCCACTTCTCAACTTTCATGAATACTCTTTGCTAAAATATGTGTGTCTGAGAACATACTTGCAGTCAAGATACAATGCCATCTCCCCCCTTTTACTTCAATTGAAGTATGGTTGACATCTGATATTTATTAGTTGACATCTGATATTATATTAGTTGTACAACATAGTGATTCAATAATTATATATATTATGAAATGCTCACATGATAAGTGTAGTTACTTTCTGTCACCAAAGGTACTGCAGTATTATTGACTATATATTCCCTATGTAGTACTTTACATGCCAATTACTAATTTATTTTATAACTGGAAGTCTATACCTCTTAATCCTCTTCACTCATTTTACCCATCCCCCACACTGTCCCTTCTAGCAACCACCAGTTTGTTTTCTATGATTCTATTTCTCTTTTTGTTTGTTTGTTCATTTGTTATGTTTTTTAGACTCCACATGTAAGTGAAATCATATGGTATTTGTCTTTTTTCTGTCTGACTGATTTCACTTAGCGTAATAGTCTCTAGGTTTGTCCATCTTGTCACAAGTGGCAAGATTTCATTATTTTTTATGGCTGAGTAATATTTCATAGTCTATATGCTATTACAGGGTTTATATCTTGTGTGTGTATGCATTTGTTATATGTGTGGTTATGTGTTGTGAGTCCTAAATGAGTGATGTGTGTGTGTGATATGGATGATGTATGTATTATATATGTCCTGTGTGAGCTGTGTATGTGTAGTGTATGTGTTTGGGGTATGTGATATGTATGGTATAAGCTTGGTATATGTGTGCTATGTGTGGTGTGTGTGTCTTGGTGAGTGTGACTTATCTGTGCTGTGTATGTATGTGTGATGTGTGTGGTGTGTGTCTAGTGTATGTGTGTTATATATGGTGCGTATGTGTTGTTTAGAGATATAGGTGAGTTGTTTTTGTGGTGTATGTGCAGTGTGGGTGTCAAGAAACATCTTCCTTTCATTATTTATAAATGATTTTGAATTAATGGATATAAGTACTTGGGAAAAGCCATATGCTTTCATCCATGAAACTACACTATGCTTAGAATATCCCTCAAATAACATCTTCCTTTCATTATAATAAAATTATTTTTAAATTATGTGTGTAAGCACTAGGAAAAATTATGTGCTTAACTCCTTGAAATTATACTGTCCTTAAATTACATTGTTTTCTTTTTCCTTTCATCTATTGATGGGCACTTTTGTTGCTTTCATATCCTGGCTATCGTAAATAATGTTGCAATAAACATAGAGTTGTGTATATCTTTGCAAATATGTGTTTTGATATTCTTTGTATAAATACCCACTATTATTGGGTGTTATTGGATCATATGATATTTCTACTACTTTTCATAGTGGGAGCACCAGTTTACATTCCCACCTATAGTGCAAAAAAGTTCTCTTTCCTCTATATCCTTACCAACCCTTGGTATTTTTTATATTTCTAATACTAGTTGTTTTGACTGGTGTGAATTGATATTTCACTGTAATTTTGATTTGCATTTCCCTGATGATTTGTGACATTGACCATCTTTTCATGTGTCTATTGACCATCCGCAAATTCTTTGGAACTCAAAAAGACTCGAAATGTCAAAGAAGTCCTGAGAAAGAAGAACAAAGCTGGAGGTATTTTAATCCCAGATTTCAAACTATATTACAAAGCTATAGTAATTGAAATAATGATACTGGCACAAAAATAGGCACATAGGTCAGTGAAACAGAATAGGGATCCCAGAAGTTAACCCATGCTTATATGATCAATTAATCTATAACAAATAAGACAAGGATATACAGTAGAAAATAAACCATCTCTTCAATAAGTGGTGCTAGTAAAACTGGACAGCTACATGCAAAAAAGAGATTGGACTACCTAGTACACCATACATAAAAGTAAACTAAAAATGGATTAAAGACCTAAATGTAAGATCTGAAACCATAAAACTCCTAAAAGAAAACTCATGTACATCAACCTCAGCAACAGTTTTCTGGATCTGTCTCAGGGAAGTAAAACTAAAGCAAAAATAAACAATTGAGACTACTACTAGTTTGATAAATAAAAAGCTTTTGCACAGTGAAGGAAACTATCAACATAACAAAAGGCAACCTCCTGACTGGGAGAAGATATTTGCAAGTGACATATCTGATAAGGAGTTAATATAAAAAAATATATAAAGAACTCATACAACTCAACACCAAAAAAACAAATAATCCAATTTTAAAATGGACAGAGGACTAGAATAGACATTTTCTGCAAATGTTAATGTCAGTTCTCTTTTCTAACCCTATCTCCCTCTTCCATTTATTCTCACATATCTTGGATCTCGCCATGTTTTATTTGGTATTCTATGTAAAAATCCCCAGTGTGCCAGATAAAGAAACAGTGAAAAAAAACATTGCCTAAGAAACCTCCTTTAACTTCAGACACATGTATGAAAAGTGGGAAACTTGATAGGTCTTGGTATAGCCTGTTTTTAAACTTCCCAAAAGTTGAAGATGTACATGACTTTGATGACTGGGTAACAAATGCTTTTACAATTCGAGTGGTTTCCAGTGTTTGCTTTCAACAAAATTAAAGGAGGACCTAATTGAGTTGTCAGCTAATAAATCATTAAAAGTAATTTGGTTAAAATATCACAATATAATTTTGGCATGCAACACAGAAAGAGTTTAAATAATTGGGTGATATATCTCTGCTAGAATAATTTTCATTTCCATTTATTTATTTTTTAAAATATGAAATATGTTGCTTAATGCTGACATTTATAACCATGAAAGAGAGGAGTAAATCTGAGGCTGAATCATGGATGATTCTAGAAATAAATTATATTAATCCATGTCTGCATAAGGTAATTAGAGTAAAAACCCATTCATCTCATTAAAAATGAATAAAATTTATTTAATAATTACCTTTCAAATTATGGTTATTTTGATTGATTGTGTATTAGTAATAATTCTATAAAACTGAAAACAGTGCTTGCTTTGGAAGCATGTATACTAAAATTGGAACAATACAGAGATTAACAGAGACTCTGCAAGGAGGGCATGCAAATTCATGAAAAACAAATTCATAAAAAACAATCAAGTAAAAAAATTAAAAATAAATAACAAATAGATTTTTAAATAAGAATTTATAATCATCATTTTTAAAAAATTGTTGAATATAGATCTATTCTTCCATTTCCTTTGCATGAAATAAGGGAATAAGTGAAAACAGAAAATGTTTGAATGATAAGTATGTCATTAAAGTATCTACTGATGAGGGGTGCCTGGGTGGCTCAGTTAGTAGAATGTCTGACTCTTGATTTGGGCTCAGGTCACGATCTCTGGGTCCTGAGATCTAGCCTCTTGATGGGCTCTTTGCTGGGTGTTGAGACTAAGATTCTCTCTTTCCCTCTCCCTCCACCCCAGTCCCTTAGCGTGCACTCTCTCTAAAAACTAAACAAAACAAAACAACAACAACAACAACAAAAACCCCACAACCAATTAGAATATCTACTGATGATATGATTTGAGTGAGAGAGTTTAGACCCTTGTTTTAATAATGATATAAATAAGGTTTTAAAAGTAGTAATACAGAGGCACCTGGGTGGCTCAGTGGGTTAAAGCCTCTGCCTTCGGCTTGGGTCATGATCCCCAGGTCCTGGGATCAAGCCCCACATTGGGCTCTCTGCTCAGCAGGGAGCCTGCTTCCCCCTCTCTCTGCCTACTTGTGATTCCTGTCTGTGAAATAGATAAATAAAATCTTAAAAAAAAAATAGTAGTACATGAAAATACAACATTAAGGATAATTTTGAAAAGAAAATACCTAAAACTCTAGCAAACTTAACAAACACATTTTCAATCATTTTTGTCCTCTAGTCTGTGTATTATTTTTATAAAATATATCAATCTATTTTAAAGAAACTTAATCCTAATTTTTGTTATTAGAAATATCTCAAGGGAAAAATGTACAACAGTGAGATCATTTATGTTGACAAATGTGGTGGATAATTTTAGCATCATTGAGGGTAGGTCAACCAGATATTATGTAATTTATCCTGTGATATAATATGAGGTATATAATTTCACCAATGATTATTCTAGTCAAAAATGTCTCATTTGAATCCATCAAGTTTTAGGATTTAGCTTATAGTTTACTAAAAATATGCAGAAAGAGCAATAAGCTAAAGGACATTAAGAGGAAGCAAGCAGACAAAATCAGAAGGTAGTATATTCTTTTGGAGAACTGTCCCATTCATGTCAACAAATCAGTGTTAATTAAAAACATACCTCATTAATGAAAATCTGGAAATATTCCATATTGAGGATGTAATGTTGGTGTAAGATAAAAACGGCATCTCAAATCAAGGACAAAAAGATAAAACTTTGTAATGAGTAAGTTTGTGTAATGAGAGCCACGTAGAGAAAATGAATTTGGTTCTAGTCCTTCCATCATATGCAGGATAACTTCTAAATGGGTTAGAGATTTTTTTTTTTTTTTAAATCTTATAAGTACTAGAAGAGAACATAGGTGGTAGGTTTGACTAAAAATCCAGAGTGGAGGAAATTGTCCACATTAAGAAACAATTTATAAACAAAATAATGGACAATGTCAGTAAATTGATAAATTCACCACTGAAAAATGGGAAATGGCAAACTGAAAAGAAAAGTAATTTGTACAATAGATAAAGTAATCCGTTAAATCTATTAACATATAGAAACAAACAAAAGTCCCAGTGCTATAGAAAAATGAAACAAATATTCAGGTAGCTCAAAGAGAACAGGAATACAAATGCTTTGAAAAAAAAATGGAAAAATGTTCTGCTTTGCTCATAATAAGAAATTGCAAATTAAAACAACCCTGAGATCCCATTTCTCACATATTGTATTGGCTTACATCCAAAAGTTTGGCAATACCCTCTGTGGATGAAAATGAATAAAACATTCATTGTTTTGGTAATGGAAATGCAAAATGTTAAAACCACTTTGGAAGGAAATTTAGTAATTACCAGAAATATTTTTGCATTTGTTTTCTGACCCAGTAATACCACTTCTAGGAATATATCCCAAAGATATACAGAGAAAAATACAGAAAAAAAAATGATGTGTAAAAAGTTATTTATGGTAGCAATACCCAAAAAATAAAGCCTGGGAAAAAAACCCAAATGTACATCAATAATGGACGTGGGTTGGTTAAATGCACACAGTAAAGTAAACCAATAGAGTTCTAGGCAATACTAGTCTTAGATGACAAAAAGAATATGTCTATAAACTACTGAGGATTTTTCTCCGGTATATATTGTTAAATGAAGAAAGCTGGATGGAGAGTGTGGGTGTAATGTGCTGTTGTGTACAGGGGACGGTATATGCAACCTGTTAAGTATAATAGGAATACATTAAATATAAGCAAACAGGGGTGCCTGGGTGTGCATTGGTTAGGCATCCAACTCTTGGTTTGGGCTCAAGTTGTGATCTGAGAGTCATGAGATCGAACCCCACGTAGGGCTCCACTCAGTGTGAAGTCCGCTTAACATTCTCTCTCCCTCTGCCCCTGCCTCTCTCTCTTTCTCTCTCTCAAATAAATAAATAAATAAATTTTTTAAAAAATATAAAAAACATACTGTTAATATATATATGTATATAACTTACTGTAAGAACTAGAAAAATAATTTTAAAATTAGAAAACATGGATACTCTTGGAAATAAGAGAGAAAAGGATGAAGCAGACAGAAATAACAGCTAGACTTCTTCGAATACACTGTATCATAGTTTTTTTTTCTAGAACCATGTAAATATTCTGCATAATTATAAAACAAAATGTATTTAAAAGGGGAAAAGATAATATTCCCAAAATCTGAAAGCAAACTGAAACAAATGAAACTATGTATTGAATTGATGGTATAAAGACCCAAAGTGGAATTAGTCCAAATTAACTGGACACTCCTATGCATATAGAGCAAGGACAAAAACATTTTTAAGAATAGAACTGTTTTCAGTTATGTTTTGTTAATAATTAAGGATACTATTAGTCTGATACAAAAATAGACACAATTATCCTCTTTTCCTATTTCATAAGGGCTAGATGTTTGGTCATAAAAGGTTTTGATCAAAACAGGTGGAGACATAGGCATATATGATAGATGAAGTTTTCAAGAACATCAAATTGGGGCGCCTGGGTGGCTGAGTTTGTGAAGCGTCTGCCTTTGCCTCAGGTCATGATCCAAGGGTTCTGGGATCAAGTCCAGCATCAGGCTCCCTTGCTTCTCCCTCTGTGCCCATCTCCCCCATGTCTTTCATGAATAAATAAAGTCTTTAAAAAAAATCAAATAAAAATGAAAAGAAGTTTTAGGGACATCAGAGCTCAAAGCAATTATTTATCTTGAATAAGATACTGATTGGAACAACTTTAGGTTTAATGAAGATAATTTAAATATAATCTGTGCATTCAAGAGTCAAAAAGTGCAATGGAAATAAAAGAAATGGAGACAAAGGTACAATACAGAAATGGGAAAATGAAGACAAATGCTGACAAACAGAAATCACAAAAGAGTATGTACCATAAGTCACACTTCAGGGGAAAAAAAGGTCTTTATACTTAGAAAAAGATCTGGGAGTCAGTAGTCTAGTATGTTTAGGATTGGGAGAATGTTCATATTGTTCTTGCTCCCTTCATTTTTCTAACTTTTTACACTGGGTATTTACTGCCTCAATAAGAATAGGTTATTTTATATAAGAAATAAAGCATACATTTATTTTTTCTACCCTCAGGCCATGATCTCAGGGTCCTGAGATTGAGCCCTGCATGGGGAAATCCCTGCTCAGTGGGGAGTCTGCTTCTTCCTCTCCCTCTGTGTGCTTATGCTCTCTGTCTCTCTCTCTCAAATAAATAAACAAAATCTGAATGTAAAACAGGATTATAATTTATTAAATTATTCCCATTTCATTTGTTATATTTGAGAACGTTAATATCCTGTATGTTTTAAAAGAGTCATTTAAAGGGAACAGTGCAAATCTAATGGAATTAAAACTGAAGTCTTTATCATTTATTCCTTTACATATTGAAAGATCTAAGATTTCTCAAACCACTCCTCATTCAAAGAGTGGTTTTCCCACAGTTTAGTTCTTCTTCTACCACTTGTCACTTAAAAGTTATACTTGATTTTGGTCATGTAATTGTTCATAAGGTGCACACCTAGTGATTAAAACAGATTTTATTTCTGCCTGTACTTTTCTTTACCAGAGAGAAAATACATTTTTTTATCTTTTATGTCATTACTGAAAAGACCCTCATCATTGATAATTGATTTTTTTAAGTATTTTTATGAAGTTGTTACTGTAAAGACATATTTAGTGATCCAGACTGTGCATTACCTTACTAGCCCACACAGTCTGTTACCATAGTCTGTACTGTATGTTGTAAGCTAAATGACAAAGTAAGCAAGTAATTGGTGGGACTTTTACGTGGTCCAGTGACGTAAAATCAAAAAAGGCATGCTTTCTATGCAGAGAGAGAGGATATACTTTTCTTTTCTACAATCCCTTCTTTCAATATTTTAAAATTAATATTATTTACTAATTTGCTTTATGCCTTTTACCCCTCTTTAATAGCCCTCTTCTTGAATCTTCCCTTCAAATTATAGTCAAAATTGAAAAAAAAAAAAGATATACTTATTAAAGGTGATAGTTACTCATGTCCCCAGAAGTATAATTTTTAGAAGAAATTTAACTACCATTCCTTTGGCAGACTGACAATACATCTTTAGTCAAATAGTGTAATAATCCTTTCTTATCCCATTTCTCACCCTGGTAAACAACAGCTCTTGGTTTTTTGAGGACTGGCAGCATTCATGGTCAGCAGTTGTAACTTGAGCATATGTTACTGGAATGTCATTCTGTTTAGGGCTTCTGCATGTTTGGGAAACTATTAGGTTTGGGTATAGTGATTAAGCTGAAGGTCAGTTTGACCATAACTTTTTTATGGAGACTTTGAGAGTCCAGGTTTACTACTTACTAAACTGTTCTAAAATGAAGTGTGTATCTTTTATAAGAATCACATCTTAGAAAAAAAGTGTGATCCTTATAAAAATGATGCAAGTGATTTTAATAAAGGGACTACAAAAAAGGGAAGCTATAACCTGCTCCCCCTTTTCACTCTGGCCCCATCTGTTGTAAATGAATAAAGGCACAAATTGGGTTTTATGCTGAACACTTTAAAGTCAGTAGTGGTTTAAGGTTATAAACAAATGAAAACCAGAAGGAGACTTGGAAGTTCCTCGAACCTATGTGCTTAAAGATATAAGTTCCTACCAGGTAACTACAGTGAGAAAAATGACGAGGACAAAGCTGGCAAATTTGAGAAAGGATACTCCCATATTACCAATCACTTTGTACCCTGGAGTCAGTCTGTGAAAACAATCTTTTTGAGTCTGGGCCAAATTAAAACTAAAAGATGTTAGAAAAAAATGTATAAAGCTAAATTATTTCACCTAATGACTTCATTCTTTGCTTAAGAAACCTTTCTGTGATTTTCGTTGTTAAAATGCCCTTTCTTTTGTGAAATGACTACACTTAGAGGTCATATTGCTGTTTTTTTTTATTTTTCTCTTTAACTCCTTATCTATCCAAAATACATAAGTTAGTAACTATATACAGATTAATAGTTATTTTTGAAATTGCACTAACAAGTGAAATGGAAAGGCAAAAGAACCACAGAATTGGTCCAATTTACTCTTATAAAAGTGCTTTACCCAACATGACATCGTGTTCTGACCTTTCTAACATAGCTGGTTAAGGAGGTAGACTAAGATATGAAATATAAGGCATGAAGGATTGAATAGTTTAGCATTAAGAAATTCAAGAACAGTAAAGGAAATGCATTTAAGGGTACTGTTGCCTCAGCCTGGAAGCCTCTACTTTATAAATCCCCACACTTTTGAAAGGCCTTACTCATTTAGTATTTGTCTCCTTTGTTAAGTCTTCTGGGCTACCCCCTTTTAGGCTAAGATCTGCCTCTCTTCTTTTACCAGAATATCTCCATAGGGAGTACATGCTCTTTAAAAACTGCCTGGCTCAAAATGGACATTTATCAACTCAAATGTTAGCTGAGCTGGACTGAGTTTGTCTTACTTATTCTGCTTATTTGGCTTTTGATTACAATTACCATAGGTTTTTCCTATGTCTCATCTCATTTGGGAAGAAGAAGCTGGTGCCATGTAGTAATTCTGGGCTTTCTTTGTTTGGCCTGTCTGCCAAGATAGAAGTGGAGCCTCCAAGTTCAGAAGGTGAACTAGGATCAGGTTACTAAATTCTGACCTAATGCTTTTTTCCTACTGACTTAGGATATTGAAAAAAATGCACTCACTTTGTATTATGAAGATTCATGGAGCATCCCAGCTCTTAAAGAGGCTCCTATCAAATACATTAAATGATTTTAACAACTATAGAATGAGAGAGAGAGAGAGAGAGAGAGAGCGGGCTACAGGACCAAAAAAACTATTCCTTTAAGAACAGACTGGTAGATTCCTATGAGAATGTGTTCTTACTATTTCGCAAATTTCCCCAGGGTGTGGAGATAGAAGGAACATCTACAGAAATTCTTCCATTTATAATGAGTTTGCACCCCAATAAAATAATTTTTGCCAAAACCTTTATTACTGGTAGATAAAGTAGTAAACTGGTTAAGCTCCAAATGAGACATTTCTGTGGTCCTTTTGGATTGTTGATATCTTCTTCCTCTGTAGGTCCTGGCCCTCAAGCCATGTTTGGTGGCCAGGACTTTCCCTGCAACCTTCTTTGATGCTTTCTCTTGTCTACGTCTAAATACAAGACCTTTTGGAAGGTATGGAGGCAACATGGTAGTTTCCTCCTTTTTTTTTTTTTTTTTTTAAGTAGGTGATTTTAGCTGTGATAATCCAGCTCTGATAGGGTGAGACCTTACATTTTCATAATTACTAGGGAGACTTAGTAAAGTAATTTTGTAAGTACATAAATTAATCAAGGAATTTATATATTAATAAATATTTAAAGAAAGAAATTTACCAAGAGTAATGAGAATCTATGTGGTATATTGGGAAGACTTTCTGATCGAGATCAATTTTGGATTAGCACCAGAGGAATGTTGATACAGAATGGGATAGTCCAGAGTTATGAGGTGTCAGAGGAACAATAGGACATGTCATCTGCACCAGGAATGGAGTAGGTAATTATGAAGAGCAAGTGGGAACATGGTAGAGTCCATGTAGTTCTTCTCAGCATTCTTCAAGTACAGTGGCACACGGAAAATAATGCCTTTTGTTTGTGTTACAACTGGGGTAAATAGAAGAGGATTGTTATGACGGTAAACACCTTCCTTGGACATCTAAGGACTCCATTCAACAGCTCCCAGACCCAAAGGATGAATGTTTGGATAATCTAAAACCCATTTTTGGTGTATGAGTTGGAAAATAGTGGATAAACTCCTTTGAGCAGTTTTAATAGATTCTCAAGTTTGACACATCTAGGATTTCATATCCTGGAGAAACCACATTTCTACCTGCCGTATAGCCTTGGATTCCTATGTTTGGTCCTTAAGAAATGCCTTTACCCAACAGCAAAGACACACATTAATGAACTGATGTTTAAAATCAGGACAGAAAGAATGCCCTTCTTTAAAAAAAAAAAAGTTATTGCTTTTTAAGTTGAAATTTTAAGCTATATTATTAACTTATTAACATAAGTTAAATTATCTCAACCCTATGAAGACAGAAGCACCTGCTTTTGTGGTGCTGACAAACTATACATAAAATCATTTCTGAGGATGCCAAATCCTTGGAAAAAATAAAGCAGAGCAAGGCATTCAATTGTGCCTGGGGTTTGGAAGTTGCTTCCAATTGGAACATCATGACAAGACCACCTCAAGGTTATCTGAGACCCACAGTATGTGAAGAGCCATGGGTCTCTCTGGGAAGTTAGTTATATTGCAGCTCAGGAAACAGCAAGTGCTGAAAGTGGAGACAAGTTCAGAATACTTGATGAACATAAAGAATGACAGTGTGGCTAGCTAGCACTTCCTGAGATGAGGAGTAAGAGGCCTTCAAAAGACAAGGGGAGAATCACAGCTGGAGGCATATCACCTACAAGCATGGTAAAATTATGAGTTTTATCCCTTTTTGAAGGTTTGAAATTGGTAAATCAGCATGGTAGGGTTTACATTTTTTGTTGGTTTGTTGTTAGTTTTTTAAGTTTTTGTTTAAATTCCACTTAGTTAACATACAGTGTAATATTAGTGTCAGGTATACAGTGTAGTGATGCAACACTTCCACACATCACCCAATGCTCATTTCAGCAAGTGCCCTCCTTAATCCCCATCACTGATTTCACCCACATCCCCCCAACCCACTCACCTTCCCTCTGGTAACCCTCAGTATGTTCTCTATAGCTAAGAGTGTTTCTTGGTTTGCCTCTCTTTTTCTCCTCTGCTCATTTGTTTTGTTTCTTATTACACATACGAGTGAAATCGTATGGTATTTGTCTTTCTCTGATTAACTTGTTTTGCTTAGCAGAATACTTTCTAGCAACACCCATGTCATTGCAAACCGCAAGATTTCATTCTTTTTTATGGTGAATATATATATATATATATATATAATATATAATATATAATATATATATATATAAATTTCCTATATACACACACCACTTCTTCTTTATCCATGCATCAGTCGAGGAATGTTTGGACTTTTCTATAATTTGGCTATTGTAGATAGTCCTGCTATACACATTGTAGTGCACACATCCCCTTGAGTTGGTCTTTTTTTATTCTTTAGGTAAATATCTAGTAGTACAATTGCTGGATTGTAGGGTAGTTTTATTTTTAACTTTTTGAAGACCTCCATACCATTTTCCACAGTGGCTACACCAGTTTACATTCCCATCAACAGTGCATAAGAGTTCCTTTTCATTCACATCTATCCTAACACTTGTTATTTCTAGTATTTTTTAAAGATTTATTTATTTTAGAGACAGAAAGAGTAGGGCAGGAGGGGCAGAGGGAGAGGAGCAGAGAGAGAGAGAGAATCTCAAGTAGACTCCCTGCTGAGCATGGAGCCTGACCCAGGCTCAATTACACAACCCTGAGATCATGACCTGAGCCAAAATCAAGACTCAGACACTTAACCTTCTGAGCCACCCAGGCACCCCAACTTGCATTTTTTATTTTAGCCATTCTAACAGGTATGTGATGTCTCATTATACCTTTGATTTGCATTTCCCTGACGATGAGTGATATTGAACGTCTTTTCAAGTGTCTGTTGGCCATCTGAATGTCTTCTTTGAAGAAGTGTCTGTTCATGTCTTCTGCCCATTTTTAATTGAATTATTTTGGGGGATATTGAGTTGTTTCAGTTATTTATATATTTTGGATACTAATAGAAGATATTTGCAAATATCTTCTCCCATTCAATAGGTTCCCTTTTAGTTTTGTGGATTGTTTACTTCACTGTGCAGAAACTTATTTTGATGTAGTCCCAGTAGATTATATTTGCTTTTATTTCCCTTGTCTCAGGAGACATATCTAGAAAAATGTTGCCACAGCCAAAGAGATTACTGCCTATGACCTCTTCAAGGATTTTTATGGTCTCAGGTCTCACATTTATGTCTCTAATCCATTTTGAGTTTATTTTTGTGTATGGTGAAAAAAGTGGTCCAGTTTCATGCTTTTGCATGTGGCTGTCCAGTTTTCCCAATACCATTTGGTGAAGAGACTGTCTTTTTTTCATTGAACATTCTGTTCTGCTTTGTCCAAGATGGGGAAGTGTATTGCAGAGAAGCAAAAGTGGAATCTTAGAGATTGATTGGAAGACTGTTGTGGCAAATTGGGCAAAAAAATGATAGCTTAAAGTAGAGTAGTAGTAGTGGAAATGAAACAGATTGGCTAAATTCTAGTTATAATTTGGAGAAAGCATCTTCTAGAATCAGAAATTCAAAATTTTTAGAGTCCCAGAGATTATTACATTAACTTACTTATTTAAGAAGAGACTGATATATAAAATCAGACTACTACATTTTTTTTTTTTTTTTTTAGAAAGAAGATAGCCTATATCTAACCTGTCAAAATAGTTTGCCTTTGTATGGGGTCGGGGGAAACTTGGGGAGCAAAAACATATTTACTTGGGTTGAGTGAAAGGCAGATTAGTCCTGCATAGACTTGGCCAGTATTATACTTTGATTTTTTAAAAAATGATTTAAAGGCATGCAGGTCCATTTTGGTGGTTGTAAAATATACAGTCTGGTCACAATAGTCATCTGTTCATTTGGGAATCATTCTTCTCTGTTGGAGAACATGTTTCTCTCTGACCCATTTATGATATGAGTCATGATGCCCCAGTAATAGCTCAACTTTCAGAATATAATATTTTCATTATAGAAATGCCCTAAAGAGCATATTCCTGGTTAATATATCCCAGTAGAATTCTCCTTATTTTTAATAAACAAACATCTCTCTCTTGTTTAATATTTTCACCTGAAAATAAAAATTGGAAAAAGTAGTTTTCATGCTCCCCAATAAAACATGGTAAGCAAAAACATTAACAAAAAAGGTACTTAGGAAAATTCTTTGGTTATGATTCCTTTTTTTTTTTTTTAAGGTTTATTTATTTGAGAGAGAGAGAGAATATGAGTGGGAGGGACGGGGGAGAGAGAGACTCTGTGCTGACAACGTGCTGAACACAGAGCCCAGTGTAGGACTCAGTCTCATGACCCTGAGATCACCTGAGCCAGAACCAAGAGCTGGAGGTTTAACTAACTGGACTACCCAGGTGCCCCTCTTCAGTTACATCTCAAATACAATGGGTAGAACTCAGAATCTCATGTCGATGTCTTAAATGTCAATACAGGGAATGTTGCTGAAACCAGGAGTGACCATGTTAATGGAATGTAAAGCAACTATTTTTTTTTTTTTAAAGATTTTTTATTTATTTATTTGACAGAGAGATCACAAGCAGGCAGAGAGGCAGGCAGAGAGAGGAGGAAGCAGGCTCCCTGCCGAGCAGAGAGCCCGATGCAGGGCTCGATCCCAGGACTCCGAGATCATGACCTGAGCCGAAGGCAGCGGCTTAACCCACTGAGCCACCCAGGCGCCCCTAAAGCAACTATTTTTTAATAACTATATAAGTTTCTTAGTGATCAGAAAGTAATGTTTTAGGTTTATATGCTAACATGGTAGTATACTTCTTAGACAAATCCATTTTACTGTGTTGCACTTAAAAGATATTGGATGCAAATTTTAGTTTATCATGTAGTTCATTATGGTTTTTCCAACTTAAATAATAGAAAATGGATCCTATAATAGGCAGAATAATATCCCCTAAATATACAAAGTTCTAATAGCTAGAACCTGAAACCTGTAAATGCTACCTTATTTGTTTAAAAAAAAAAAAGGATATTTGCAAATGTGATTAAGTTAAAGATTTTGAGATGAAGAGATTATCCTGGATTATTTGGTGGGTCCTAAGTGAAATCACGTGTATCCTTATAAAAAGAATACAGAAGGAAGTTAGACACACAAGAGAGAAAAAGGCTATGAATAAGGCTATGAATGCTGACAGCCTTCAGAAGATGGAAGAGGAAAGAAACAGATTCTCCCTTAGAGCCTCTGGTGAGATTCGGACTCTGCCAACACCTTGTTTTGGGCCCAGAAATACTGATTCAGGCTTCTGGCCTCCAGAACTGTGAGACAACAAATTCTGTTGTTTCAAGCCACCCAGTTGGTGGTAATTTGTTATAGCAGCCACAGGAAACTAATACAGGTCCCCAGTCAATATTTTATAAAGAATCTCTGAATTTTCAGAAATGGATTTCTGATGTTAAATAAATGATGTGATGTGTGCATTTCCCAGTTTCTTGGATGAAAGCCTACTTTTGAAACATATATGCCTTTTATGTACCCTTTATTGTGACAAATTTTAACCACAGTTGCTTGCTCCACATTCAAAAATGAACTAACACTATGCTCTCTCCTGTTGTGATCACTTACTTAAACATTTGATCCAGTGTTTCTCCAGGCTTCTGTTTCTGCTCCTGTCCCAGTATCATCTACTACCTAAAACTACCTGGTGGTGGGTGGAGGACATTGTATATCGAAAGTCAGAGTTTTAAGCTATTTTGAAAGAGAAACCTAGTCATAAATCACCCAATGCCTTGACAATAAGCACCTATATTACTGATTATGTTTTGTAACACCAAAGCATCGGTGACCGAGAATAGTCCCATTTTGCTGAAATATAGAGGAAAAGTATAATTTTCAAGAAGTTTAAAACATGATTCTTATACAAATATAGGATGGATGCATATCAAAAATGTTATCTGAGTTGTGCCTGGGTGGCTCAGTCGGGTAAGCATCCAATTCTTGATTTCAGCTCAGGCCATGATCTCAGGGTCATGGGATCTAGCCCAGAATAGGGCTCCATGCTCTGCATGGAGTCTGCTTCTCTCCCTCTGCCTTTACCCCTCCCCTCCAAACTCTTCCCACTTCTCTGTCTCTGTCAAATAAATAAGTCTTTTAAAAAAAATGTTATTTGATGGGGCGCCTGGGTGGCTCAGTGGGTTAAGCCCCTGCCTTTGGCTCAGGTCGTGATCTCAGAGTCCTGGGATCGAGCCCCGCATCGGGCTCTCTGCTCTCTAGGGGAGCCTGCTTCCTCCTCTCTCTCTGCCTGCTTCCTCCTCTCTCTCTGCCTGCTTGTGATCTCTCTGTCAAATAAATAAATAAAATCTTTAAAAAAAAATGTTATTTGAGTTATTTGAATCTCAGTGTTTTTCCCATCAGCTCTTGGCTCTTGCTGATTTGGAATAGTTTGAAACTCACCTGTCTCCCATCTGTTTTGGCCTGTCCACATGTAACCTCTGGTATTGGTCTTGTCATAACTCACAGAAATCTTGCTACATTTGAAGTTATCTTTTCTACCTGTAAAGATCAGCCTTATCTCAAATAAATAAAATTAGTTTGTGTTACTATGGATAGGATTCATTTGCATTGCTTTTAGGTAAGTATCTTCTACAGTGTTATCCGTGTTCTACTAGTTAACCTCACCCCTACAGAGCCGTAAATAGTCCAATCAATAGAAAGGCACTCCCCTATAGGATTAAATAATCTCTTGAAAGTCAATTAGACAACACCCAGAATTAGATGGAAAGAATAGTCAGTAATCTCTCTGGTAAATAGTCTCAAGCAGTATTGATTTATTGTGCTGCCATCTCTGATTAAATATTGATTTTGGGTATTACCACTCATTCTTATCATCACTCCTGGTCTATTTGTTTCTGGCTGATTATGCTTATTACCCCCATTTTTGGAAGAGATCCAGGACTTTCCTACCTCGAAGTGTGAGCCCAGCCAGAGTATATCTGGATCCAGACAGAGTATATCTCTTCTCACCTCAAATCAGAGATCTATGACATTCCTGACATAATGAACGTCTTCCCAAGATAACAGACAATAAGCAAATCCCAACCCCCCACATTACAGTATGGTCTTTCCCCAGGGACCTGACAAGGCAATAAGCATTAGCATGGTATTCTGAGTAGCATCAGCAGGACAACATGGCAGTATGCACAAGGCAGCCCCTCTCTGGGGTGCTTGCACATGATGCAGTGGCTGTAGAACATTCCATTATCAAGGGAGACCTTTTGAGCTCCATCTTCAGTAAGAAGTGACAGAGGAAGCCGAGGTTGATATTTTGGATGACAGGAGAACAGCAGCCAACTTTCCTCAGGTCAGGCAGAATACTACACTGAAGTACTGTAGATTAAAAGAAAAAAAAAAGATAATTTTGTTTCACTGTCAAAGTCTAATGAGGGCCAGGATCTATATATATAGATTATACACTAATAGGAATAAATATATTTAATAATAGTTCCCAAAAGAGGTGGCTTTTGCTAGTCTAGTGAATGGTTCCCCTAACTAAATCAGAGAATAAAAAAGAAAAAAAAATTAGTTTATATATCTTAATGAGTAACA
The DNA here is from genome assembly GCF_002288905.1 of Enhydra lutris kenyoni. Taxonomy (NCBI): domain Eukaryota; kingdom Metazoa; phylum Chordata; class Mammalia; order Carnivora; family Mustelidae; genus Enhydra; species Enhydra lutris. The sequence goes on along the minus strand of NW_019154124.1, from coordinate 13,460,391 downwards.
ATATTAATATCCAAATTGACATGACCACTTACTTGCTAGGTGATATTGGGCAAGTTCTGTAATCTTTCTAAGCTTCTTTGCTTTATCTTTAAAATGGGCATGAATCATAGGATTAGATGGTACACAGGAAGTAGATAGAACCGACTCTAGAGTACTGTAAACAAATATTGTTAGTCACTGCTGCTATTACTTCTCTTCCTCCTCCTCCTACTTCAACAGATACTGTTTTATTTTCCCATGGTGTTTAGTATTAGTCACAATTATTGAAATAACAGAATTACTTGAAGAATGAAACCCACTTAAGCCAAGCCAAACAATTAAAGCATATTTATCTTACCAAAAATAAGGTGTCATGTGAGCGCCTATGTGGTGCTATCAGTTAAGCATCTGACTCTTGGTTTTGGCTCAGGTCATGATCTCAGATTTGTGAGATCCAGCCCCGCATGGGGCTTCACACTCAGTACAGAGTCTACTTAAGACTCCACTCCCTTTTCCTCACCTCTCCCTGCCACTCTCTAAAATAAATAAATCTGTGAAAAATAAATAAATAAAGTGTCAGAGCTATTAAAAATGGTGAGACTTCATTATACCATAAACAATTATATGACAAAATTGAAATTTCAATTATAATAATGGAGCTGCCAAATAATTCATGCTTTGGAGATACCTCTGTTAGTACATAAACAAACAGTAATCTTAAGAAGTCTGTTGAAAACCATACTTATTTTCTTCTACCATAAGCACTTATAAAGAAAGCACTTCTCTTGCCTCAGGCACAATACATAATAGATAGTTTGTAAAATTAGTTATCTAAATTTCTAGAATACCACAGAAAAATTATTATTAATGAAAGAAAAAATTATTTCATTTGTTTTTGATTTTTAAAAAATATCTTCAATCTATGTTACAGAACTGTTATGCAAGGCAGAAAAAATGTGTCAAGAAAATAGATGTAAAAATTATTAAAGTAATTAGACCATTTGATAGTTTCAATTAATAATTATGTAGTATTTGAGATAATTCATCTTCTGGTTTCTAACCCATTAGTAATGACCTAGTTTTGTTACTCCCTCTTGCCCTTCTGTTTCATTCAGTTTTTTCCTCACATGGGCTTATGCTTTACAACACTGGAAAAGTACCTTCTTTTCATAATTTTCATGCTACCTACATGGGAAATTATCTGAATTTGAACACTCATATTTGCCATGTTTTGACATTAAGTACAAAGTTACACCATTTAATTTTTTAAAGATTTTTTCTTTTTCTTTTTTTTTTTTGTTAACATTTTGAAACTTTTCTGAGCTCCCACACCTGCCTCTGACTTGCACATGTGTCACTGATTTTATCATAGTAGTTTCAGAATTTTAATTTCTACCTAAATCATTGGGATAAGTAAAAACCCAGAATGAATACACAAATGTGATATGATTTCTTATGTTAATACAACTTTTCAGATTCAATTTGAACTTGAATATCAGTTGTGCTAACTACTTGCCATTTAAAATGATCCAGACTTGCTTTTTTCCTTATACCAAATTCCTGGCAATAAGTAATATGAAGTATGTACCACAACCAAATTGTGCCATTCAGAGCTTAGACAGAACAGATAATCATTGCTTTCTGGAAGAGATTTTCTGGTGGCCTACCCAATAAAGGGGTCTAATTTGTAGTATTCATAATGCTAGGAACTTTATATAAGTTATTTCTTTTGATTTTCAAAGTAATTCTCTAAATTATATAACTATGCTTATTTTAGAAATAAGTAATTTCATTGCTATGGCAAAATCTGAACTTGGAGTCTGCATTGGTTTCCCTCCATCAAGATATTCCCCCATCGTGCAATGAGGAGTAAGGAAGGAAGTGCAAATGGGTCAAATAGAACATCTGTCAGAAGGCAAATTATTAGGAATATGTGGATCCAGCAAAATACCTACTGGATAAGGACTAGTACTATAATTGAGTGGTAATGATCCATCAATTTGAATAAACTATAAACTTAAATAGAATGCCAGATCCCACCAATAATTCCTGCCATGTCTAACCAAAACAGTACCAAGGACGAATATGTTATTTAAATCAAATGGTACAAAAAAAGTTACATGTTTGATTTATTTCTTTCCTCATTATTTACTCAAGCTTTCAATCTTCTCTATGAAAACATCACAATTATAAGCCTTAAAAACCAGGTAAACTGGGAGATCCAAATTTTCTTGAAAATCTCAAAAGGATCAAGACACACATACACACACACACATTCTCTCTCTCTCTCTCTCTCTCTCAATTACCCCTGACACTAAGGTTATCCCTGAGTATTTGAAACCTTATCCTTTTGCACCTGCTATCAATATCCCCTCTTCCTGAGAAAAGTCAGGACAACAGTTCATTGAAGTCTCAACTTTAGTGTTATTGAATTAATTGTCCTTGCATGTATTTGGTTACTATGAGTCAATAATACTACATGGTGGGGCACCTGGGTGGTTCAGTGGGTTAAAGCCTCTGGCTTCGGCTCAGGTCCTGATCCCAGGGTCCTGGGATCAAGCCCCACATTGGGCTCTCTGCTCAGCGGGAAGCCTTCTTCTCCCTCTCCCACTCCTCCTGCTTCCTCCTCTCTATCTCTCTGCCTGCCTCTCTGCCTACTTGTGATCACTGTCTGTCAAATAAATAAATAAATAAAATCTTTAAAAAATAGTAATAATAGTAGTACACGGTGATCCGAAAAACTGTGTTTCCAAACTGCTGTACCGAGAAGCAGAATTTCATTCTGCTTTTGAGCACTCTGCTCTTTTCAACTATTTCTGCATTTGTTTGGAGCTTTTCATAAGCTCATGCATTCATTAGATGTGTACATTTATTATGTCTTTATGACATGCAAATCATTTATTGTTTTAATGTTCGAGGTGCTGGCAAAGTGTAAATATGAATTCTATTTCTCTAACTTACACAAGGAATATGTCTCTTTTTTTAACTTCTTAGAAATTTTTATTTAATTTCAGTTTAGTTTAACATATAATCTGTCATTTGTTTCAGGGGTAGAATTCAATGATTCGTCAGTTGCATACAATATCCACTGCTCATTACATCAAGTGCCCTCCTTAATGCCCATCACCTAGTTACCCCATCCCCCCTAACTTCCACTCCAACAACCCTGAGTTTGCTCTCTATAGTTAAGAGTATCTTAAGGAATGTATTTTTTTTTAAATTTTTTTAAAGATATTTTTTATTTATTTGACAGAGAGAGAGAGAGAGGTCACACGTAGTCAGAGAGGCAGGCAGAGAGAGAGGAGGAAGCAGGCTCCCTGCTGAGTGGAGAGCCGGATGCGCGGCTCGATCCCAGGACCCTGGGATCATGACCTGAGCCGAAGGCAGAGGCTTTAACCCACTGAGCCACCCAGGTGCCCCTTAAGGAATATATTTCTTAAGATGTTTTTAGTCTATATGTAAAATCACCTCAGTTAAACAGAAGAAGAGGGCTTGAGTGCATACCTCGTATGCAGTTACATGGGAAGAAAGCTGCCAGACAACAGGCTTTGGGTCATATCTTTGGATAATGTCAGATTGTGCAGTGGTGAATGTAATAAAAAGTACAGTAGAAATTGCATATCTAAGCAGACATCATGGCAAGGTAGAAATATTTATATGCAGTTGTTTCATTTTGTTTTGTTTTTTAATTTGTATATTGTCCTGAGAGAAATTGGTAGATATTTTATGGGCAAGGTTTCCTCAGTGATGTTCATGAGGGTATTTTCTAAATCTTCAAAGAATATGATTTAAATAATTTGATCATATTGCAAGAAGTTTACAGCATCTGGTTTAAACTCATCTACCCTGTATAGTAACATGAATAAATGGAGACATTCATCACTATGCACACAACAGAAATTGTGTTCTTCTATTGATATAATTAAATACTCATAGAAGCCTAAATGCATAATAGCTTCCAGACCCTTTGTTTAATGCCAAAAATCAATGGCTCCGCTTCCAATGAACTCGATAGGCATATGTTCCTAGTCAGAACCATTGTGAACCCTCTCCAGTTTCTAAACATTTATTGCTGGTACTGTAATAATAAACATCTTGCATTTATAAAATGTAATGTTGCCTAGAATTTTTCATTTTTCAAGAATGCCGAGCACACTATCTAATGGCTCTCATATGTCCAGTGTGCCCACGAACAATTTGTCTTCTGAGTGCAGTGTTAATCTGACACCTCAAGGACAGACCTGTTTTCAGAGGGACTCAAAGAAAAGCTAGAAACATTCATAGGCTTAATAACTACTGAAAATCCTAGTGAACTGTGTCTGGGATTACTCACATTTCTGGATTGCATTACTTCTTCATGCCATATTTTGCTTAAATAAGAGTTATTAAAAATGCTAGGAGATTATTTTTTGACTTATTGCCAAATATGTACACTAAACACACATTTAATATATGGGCATATATATAAAATCAAGTTAATGATGACATTTATGGTTCAGTTGTTTTGGTTCTCATCTGGCTCAGAAATGGGTGTGTAACACTAACGTGCTTTCCATTTGTTTCAGCCAGTTGCGAGTGATAACCCCACAGCAGTGATGAAGGAAGCAAATATGTCCTTTGGTCATAAACAGTGTGAGGCAGCAGAGAAAAATCCCTCCTTTAAAATCAAATCCAGGGCGCCTGGGTGGCTCAGTGGGTTAAGCCTCTGCCTTCGGCTCAGGTCATGATCTCAGGGTCCTGGGATCGAGGCCCGCATCGGGCTCTCTGCTCAGCGGGGAGCCTGCTTTCTCCTCTCTCCCTATGCCTGCCTCTCTGCATACTTCTGATCTCTCTCTCTCTGTTTCAAATAAATAAATAAAATCTTTAAAAAAAAAAATAAAATAAAATCCAAGATTTTGATCTCAGGTCAAGGGTAGCACAGTAAACATGAAGCTTTTCTGTGTTTTGGGTTTTTTTGTTTTGTTTTGTTTTGCTTTTTGTTTGTTTGTTTATCTATTTGCCTCCAAAAAAAGAAAATGCAAAAAATGGGTATTTCTTAATAGTGCTATTCTGCTTAGAGTCAAAAATTAGAAACGCACATCACCATAAAATAATGGAATAAAAATTGTTTCCTGTTAAAAAAAAATAACAATTGACAGAGAAGAAAAATACTGAACTAAAGCTAGAAACAAGGCAAAGATATTCACACCTGGATCCATAATGTTTGTTTCTCTTATTTGACATGCATTATTAATCTTAACATTCCCCAGTGGCTTGACTGAGACTTGAATACTCACACCAATACCTTGAGTTCAAAATGATGTTTTATACAGGTGTGAAAGTGAAATCAAAATGAAAATGATATCCATCAGGCTCACATACAAATTTTGCTCACTTCTTTGTCATGGTTTCCATTTTAGAATAAGGTGTTTCCCCACCAAAATTGTCAACTTTGTACCTTCACAGTGATTTAATGCCCTCCATATTTCTTATTCCAAGGAAATACTTAACTCAAAGCTTTGAAATAACAACAACAGCTCAAATGGAAAAAGCAACCATGCCCTCAGATATGTCAGTCATAACAGTTTCCATTACTGATCTCCTAGGTTATTTTTTGTTCTACCCACAAGCATATAGGGAACAATCATGGCCTGTATTTGATATTCAGAGGGCCAAAAGAATGTTTAAAGAATGCTTAAGGTAAAAACCATTTTTCATTTGAGTTTAGTATTTTAGACCATTGGACTTTTTTACTTAGATTTTAACCACCAGTATTTCCACTTGGGCTAAAATGATTCACCTAACTTCCAAAGTTCACCCATCTGTTCAAACTCTAATATTGAGAGTTTGGTGTTCATACTCTATAGGCTGGGAATATCTCCAGAACAGAGGTCTGGAGTTTGGCATAAGTTCTGTGGTCCCATTATGAGAACAACAATCCTGTCTCCTTCGTCCTTTTTAAAAAATTTCATTGAACAGAATTTTATCGAGATGTGATTGACATAGAACATGATACTGGTTTCAGATGTATGACATAATGATTCAATATTTGTATATTGCAAAATGATTACAGCAGTAAGTCTAGTTAACACGTATCACCACACATAGATACAAATATTTTTCTTGTGATGAGAACCTTTAAGGTTTACTCTCTTAGTAACTTTCAGATACACAGTATTAACAACTATAGTCATCACACTGTACACTAGATTCCATGACTGACTTGTTTTACGACTGGAAGTATGTACCTTTTGATCATCTTCACCCATTGCACACTGCCACCACCCACCCTGCCCTTGGCAACCACCAGTCTGTTCTCTGTACCTGTGATTTCGATTGTTGCTTGTTTGTTTTCTAGATTCCACATATAAGTGAGATCATACAGTATTTGTTTTTCTCTAACTTATTTCACTTGGCAAAACGCCCTTAAGGGCCATCCATGTTGTTGCAAACGGCAGATTTTCTTTCCTTTTTTTTTTTTTTCATAATCTGCATATTCAATCACTTTAAAACAATTAACATTATCTCGTGTCAATTAAATATAACCAACAGCGCTGGGTCTATTTAAAATACAAGGGGAGAAAAAAGCACTGTGCACCAACCCAGTATGATATACAACCAGCCAGCTGGCTGGCCACTGGGATGAAGGGGTGGGAGAAGAGGGGGGACTCCTGGACAGGTGGCTGGGTGCTAGGAGGTGCGCTGAGAGAGAGAGAGAAAGGAGAATAGGAGGGGAATGATGGTCTTAATAGAGGAGTACAAAAGGCACGTCAGGAGAAGGGGCTTGGGGATCAGGGCGCATCTGGGATCTCCCCACCAGGACACAGTGCTGGAGGTTCTTGGTGCCACTGCCTTTCCCAGGACCTGCCTAGCCTAACTCCCTCTTCAGGACTTGGGATTCAGATACTTCTCACTCTACACAAGAGAGGGGGGAATCTTCAAGGGTTCATTTCCAGTTTTTTAAATCTTTCAAAAATGATCCCCCCGCAAACTAAATTTGATTGGCATGACAAAATTGAAGGCAACTCCAAGCACAACTTCCTATGTTTAAAAAGGAAACCATGGTTAATGGAGCAAATCTGAGAAAGAGGTATTCTTTGAGCTAAATATAGCTTCAACATTCTTCTCATAGTTTTTTTTTTGTTGTTGGTTTTTTTTTTTTTTGAATCTTGGCAAAAAGTTTCCTAATCAAATGAACAAATCCACAGTGAAGTAAAAGAGCACATATGAGTAGATGTTTATTCTGAAGAAGTTTTCAATGCTATGCATGACCTTTTTGCTGAGTTTCTGATTTTATTTATTGCTCTTTACATGCCAAGAACTGCTTACTTAAAGATACATTTATCTGCAATCTTTCTCCTGGCGTCATGCAATCTTTTCCGTTAGTGGAGTGATAAAGGCTGTGGCTCGTGAGCATATATAAATGTTTTGTTAATTCAACCTTAAAACTCAGTAGAAATTAAAACACTTTGTGTTTAACTACCAGTCTTCCTCCTCCAAAAAAAAAAGAATTTAGAAAAAAGGTGAAACACTTATACAATACCCCCTATTTACATTTTATAACTGAGGTGTTATCATCTAATATAGACGGCTGATTATCGCTTCTTTAAGTAACAGGACTTATATCTTTCTAAATTTCCCATATTCATGTATATTTTATAAAAAGAATGTCCCCTACATTCCGTTTTATAATGTCTTATTTGCCTGATATCACAAGAAAATCTTTGCATGTAAATAAATACATACAACATCATTTTAGTGACCAAATAATGCTTTACTGATTGTTTAATAGCTCTTCACATTCAGGTTGTTTCCAACTTTTTCCTGTCAAGAATAATACTGTGATAAAATCCTTACAGCTATTGCTTTGAATTTCTACCCA